>NW_020290045.1:0-143884 GCF_003144195.1 Ceraceosorus guamensis
CCTATCCGATTCTTGCTTTGGCGCTCTTTCGGACAATCAACGACTCGCTCCCATTCCCAGGCTATCGGCATGTCCCCTTGTACGATGCACAATTGACACCGTACATGTTCTCTACGCTATTCATCCGAACGCGCATAGCCTATCTGGGCTCGAGCGCTTTCGTGTCTTCCACCCCCACCTTCGCGTCTGTCCGCCAAACACAAGCGTAGCTCCCGCCCCCTCCCCGATCCCCCCCCCCCTCCCCCCCTTCTGCTCCTAGTCAGAGCACCAAGTCTTCCAGAGTCAGCTCGAGCGCTGATCAGCCTTTCACTCCCAAGGGACGATTCTCGATTTTGCTCCATTTGTGCCGCCCACGTCATGTTCCCCGTACATCTCCACACAAACGCCACCGCACCCACTCACTCGTGGACTTTTTCCTATTCTCTGCACTCCGCGCTCCCGCCCCTCCCTCATCCCCCTCCTTGCCAATGTATTTCGTACCGAATGTAAAGCTGCTTTCTCCGTCTACACGGACCCCCGCAAAGACAATCAGGAGGGGACCCGTGTTCGTGATGAAACTCGCACGTGTGCTCCCCCGGAAAAATGTTTGTGGCCTCTTCATCCTTCGACTGCATTGCTCGACCAGACAGCGCTCAGGACGATCCACGACGATGACGATGAAAAAGATTTAAAATGACGAAACATCACCCCGAACCGATGTCCATCGAAAGGGGTAAACCTTGGGAATAATTCGTGCGCGCGCGCGCGCGCTCTATTCGAATTACAAGAAGCTTCAAGAATGAAAATCTCGACTAGCTCTTCATCAGTTCTTGTTGGAGCATGCGTCGCACGAGCAAAGGATCCGCCCTTCCCTTTGTACCTTTCATCACCAAGCCCACCAACTTCATCAGCACTTTTTCCTTGCCCCTTTTGATCGCTCTCACCTCGTCGGGCGAGTGGCGAACGACTTGCTGCACGATGGCGAGCAGCGGCGTAGGGTCTTGCTTCGTCGTCGATTCGGACCGCCGGTGCTGCGGCGAAGTGGCATGCCCAGCGGTACCGGCACCGACGACGGAATCACCGTCGTGGGCAAGGGAAGCGCTCAATGCGAGCATTCCTGCTTCTTTCAACAACTCGTATATCCTATCGGAGGAGGAGGAGGACGAGACTTGATCCAGCCGCACATCGCCATCGACCACATCCCGAAGAAATTTCCGAGCAGATGTGCTCGTCAGCTTTTTCTGCTTGACCAGATCCAGCATCTCGCCAAAAGCTTCATGAGGAAAGAGCTTTTGAAAGCGACCAAAGGAGGAGGTGGTGGTGGTGCAGGTGCAGGTGACTGCGGATTGTCCTGAGGATTGTTTGAGAGCTTGAGCGACATCATTGATCAGCCTTTACGACGCATAGAAGGAGCACGCGTCGGAGTGAAAGGATCGGACATCAAATAGATCAGCTAGGACGTTATGAAAATCGCGCGAGGCGTGCCAAAGCCTCGGAGGACAGGGAATGCACCCCTCGAAGCTCGTCCTCTTCACACGTCCCACTCACCAATTCATCACCACTTTCGGATCCCTCGCAAAGCGCTCGTCGATTGCGCGGTCCGCATCGTTAAATTCCAGGGTCCTGCCATCGTGCTGCTCCTTTCCAGTCACCACCTTTTCAAAGTATTGCACAGGGTCGAGGTAGGCTTGTTCTTCCTCTATTTGCTTCCCCGAGGCACCCCACCTCAATGCTCTCTCATTCTCCCTTTGAAAAGCCATCTCCTCGTCCATCCTACAAAGCACATCCACCTCCCTCTCTCCCACACCACATCCCGCAAACCTTTTCAAAAGTCTCTGCCTCCTCTCGGCAGGCAGCTCCGCAGCATCCTCCTCTATCCCCCTCACGTCCTCTTGGCGCAGAACCAGATCGGGCAATGAAGGATCCGGCATGTACCTGTACTCTGGCGCGTCCGATTTGGACCTCATCACGTACGTCTTTCCCGTCGCCTCATCGAATCCCATCGTATCCTGCGACACCGAACTTCCGCTTTGCAGGATGGAGATTTGACGCGCAATCTCGTAGTCAATGGCTATAGCCACGAATCTGGCCGAATTCAGATTCTTTATCTCGCATCGAGTTCCTCCGACCATCTCCTCTGCTGCCTGCCCTTCTGTTCCAGACGCCGAGCTTTCGGACCTCCTTCGACGCTTGCTGACAGACACATTGACGTCGCATCTCAAGCTTCCTTCGTCCATATTGGCGTTCGAAGCTCCAACAGCTCTAAGCACCTGCTGCACCTTCCTAACATACCCAGCAGCCTCCTTTGCGCTCTTCAGATCCGGCAGGCCCACAATCTCTATCAGCGGAGATCCCATGCGGTTGAGATCTATCAGCACTTGAGGGGAGTTGGTGCTGCCGTCTATGCTGTGAAAGGATTTGGATGTGTCTTGCTCCAGCTGCACTCGCTCGATGCGGATGTTGCGCGTTTCTTCTGCGGGCAAAGAGAGAGGCTCATCCTTGCGTTTGGGTCTGTGACCATCGATATCGCTAGCGGATAGCGAGATACTTCCATCAGAGGCAAATGGCGCTTTCGTGTGTGTGTGAGAGAGAGAGAGAGCGAGAGGAAAGAGATGCAGGAAAGTGTCAGGATCGAATGGCCTAGCTCCTCGATGGTCGATCAGACCGCGTGGCTCCATTCCGCGTGCCTGCCAATCCCGAAATGTGACTTTATCATGCTATTCCACCTAGCTCTTGCCCCTGCTACCCACTCACTCACTCACCGTACTTTTGCGTGATTTGCCATCCGGTTGTAAGATCAGGATAAAAGTAGTGTTTCCTATCCCATCCGCTTTTCAGGTTGATGTGGCAGCCCAGCGCGAGCGCAGCTCTGATAGCCAAGTTGAGGGTGGAAGTGGATAGACGGGGTAGGGTGCCGGGCAAAGAAGCGTCGAAGGGGGATACGAGCGTGTTGGGCTTTGCAGAGGTGTTGGATGTTAGACTTGCTGCTACTCTCATTGGGAGCGGGGGGCAGTGTGGCAGCGAAGTAAGTTGGGGGGGGGTGAGAGGAGCGCACATTGCAACGCCAAGCTTGTTGCCATTGCCGTTGCCATGCTTTGCAACAGACACTTGGCGTCGGACTCACGCGAAAAGAGCTTTTGCCTGGATGCGAGCTGAGCGTGCACTTCGACGCCTATCACGGGCTCCCATGTCCACTCTTCCTGCCATCCCTCCCTCGACGTCGCACGCGGCGGTGTGGACTTGTGTGAATGGGATTCGATCGAGGTGAGAGATGCGACCTGCGAGGCTGACACTCGACGCTCGATACGTGCAAGTGCGCGTGCACGTGCGCTGTTGGTGGTGTCGATGGCGATACAGCGTGCTTGCAGTGAAGGATTGCTCGAATTGCATGACCCTGCTGGTTGTACAATGGAATGGAGGCGCGCAACGTGCTGAGTGGATCTGTCAAGTGCCGTGCCCGTCGTGGTCGCACGACGAGTCTGAGCAGCGACACCTCTGATGATTCCTCTCTGACCCTTCATTCTCGCAGCCCCAAGACGAGGACTGGCTCTCTGTGTCACCGTCACCAACACAGCGTCGTAGAGCTGTAGAGCTGCTGGCCGCAGTCCATCGCCTGCACGTAGCGGGGAGGGAGAGAGAGAGAGAGCGCAGTCTTCACGGTGTGCGAGGAAGAGGCATATGGTGTAATGAGGATCAAGGAGCAACTCCAAGCGCAACATTTGATTGACCTCGAGCTGAGCCTTTTCGCCATCAATTCGTCTTTAGAGTCGAATTTGATGCCCTATGCTATATGCAAGCACTCACGACTTTTGACTCAGACTGCTGCATGGCGTAGCGAGAGAAGGGGGGTCACGTGCATGTGGAGGAACGCGAACGTAAATTTGAATCTGAATCGTGAATATGCTATGCGGGCAACTCGTCGTGAACTTTTCCACCGCGCGTACAATCAATTACGAGTTTGAGTCAAGCTTGACGTAGATTTACCCACGATTCCGATTGATTTCAACTCGTGACCCTGTCCCAACGTCTTGACTCATCTCCACCTCCACGCAGACACATCACCAGCCTCACTCACATCGCCCCTCGTTCTACTTGCAATAATCCCCCAAGTCAAATACAATACTCGTCTCGCGCTTCATCGACCCCGCCACTCTGAACGGGATATCAGGGCGATCGCAAGGGGCTTAGCAAACGCTCCTTGCCGAATTGAACAGCTCTGAAGCGCGCTAGTATACACCTATACAGCGCCGGCGTCGCAAGGGATCGAGCAGAGGCGAAGAGAAAGAAGGCATTTGCAAATCACCGCTTCAAGCTTTATTGCATCTGTAGCTTAGCTCAGCTCAGGGCGCACCTTTCTGGTCTCACAGTCGTGCCCTCCCCCCACCCCCCACTGCTCGACTACTGAGGTCCTGAAAAGGCCTGATAAAGATCCCAAGGATGCATCCCGTGAGTCATAAAGCTCCCTCTGAGGCCCCTCTCATTCATCCAAGCATTGCGCGTAGAAGAGACTGACTGAATCCCTTTGGTCCCCCCTTTTTTGTTTCCCCCCTCTCCCCTCTATTGCTTCTCCTCCTTCGCCCCCACGTTCTGCTACGTTCAGGCTCTCTCAGCTTCGAAGCAAGAACGTGAGTGTTGCGCAACTTGCGCTTTCGAGCAGCATGCCCCTCTTGCATTCTTGCCCCCAGCCTTGAGACGGATCAATGCGGAATGGTACCGCACGCTTTTGCGGGACGGAGCGAGGGGGCAGCTTGGCATGGCATGCCCTCTTCCCTGCTCCGCTCGACTCGACTTGAGGCCGGCCAGGCCCCAGTAGGCCAAGTTGGCAATGCTATACCGCAACACGTTTGACTGACCATTTGACATTTTGCGCTTTTTGATTTGCCACGGGGGGGCAAATTGACCTTTGGGGGGGTGCGGGCGGGCGAGGGGTGCTCAGAATGTGGGGAGCTGATACGAGCGTTGAATGAGTGTCATGCGAAAGGTTTTTGGCACAAGATCACCGGAGGTTGCAATGATGTCAAGTTGGAGTTGAACAAGTGTCTGAGAAAAGAGGTGAGTGCTTCACCAACGCCAAGTCGGTGGGGGGGGGCAAAGGTTCCTTTGGCACAAGTGCATGGAGGATATGGCTTGCGAAGTGGCTGGGAGTGGGAGGCGCGCATGCACTCGGTTCGCTTTCAATCATATACGCGTCTTCACGCTTCTTCACATTCCACACGAAACTGACGCATGGTCAGAATTGCTTGCTGTCCCCCCCGCCCCGAACGCAACAGCGGTTAGAACGTACAGCGCGCAACGCTGAGAAAGCGGCCGTGATGAATGAAAAGAAGAGGAGGGCGTGGGCAGAGTTGGAGCAGCAAGAAGATGCATGAATGGCACACGCACACGCACACGCACACACACATTCTGCCCATATAGCACGAATGCCAGGACTTTATTTTCCGTCCGTCGCTCTGTGATACGAGTGCGAATGATCCACTGCGAGGGGTATAACGATGGATAGCGTGCGTTTCCCGAAACCGACGCGCGCGCGCGCGCGCCCTCTCTCATCCGCCCCCCATTTCAGAACGGCATCAGCCAGGGATCCGATCCGGCTTTTTTGGGCCCCCTTATCTTTCACGAGAAAAAGTCCACAGCATTCGCACAAACGAAAAAAAGCATTTTACGCGCGTGCCCCGCCCCGCCCCCCTCTTTTTCCTTTTCCCCCGAAAAGGTAACATGGGTGAGCTATATAGCGGCCTTGTCACGCCCAAGACCATATGGCTCTGCACCACATTGTGATTTACCGCAAAACCCCTCAAACATCCAAGCTGCGAAGTTAAGAACGCGATCGAGGACCCCAGCTGCGCCCACACGTATCTCCACACGCAAAGACATGGAGGGGGGGGCCAAGGCACGAACTTTGCAATCATTCCGTCCAATGCCCCAATCTCGTAAACGTCTTTCGTTTGTCTTTCCCCCCCTCGCCTCCGCTCAGTTCGCGCGAGTGAGCGAGTAGGCGTGCGTCGCTTTGTTTTGCTTGCACGTGTGTGAGAGTAGTGTCTCGTGTGTGTGTGTGTGTGTGTGTGAGAGTGTGTGTGTGAGTATGTGTGAGTATGTGTGTGTGTGTGTGTGTGTGCGTGTGTGTGTGTGTGCGAGCGTGCATCAATGAGGTTGAGGGTGACTTGAGTACAACGGAGAAAGGAAGGCCAAGTGAAATTGGCAGGCGCGATGGAGCGCGGGCGGGGCAGTTTTTGCCAGTCGATTGAAAATCGTCATGGCGACGGGACTTTTTCGGGGTCCTTGTCCAGCAGTCGCTAGCCTCCGCTGGCTGTCTAGAAATTCGATGACGGTGAATGTGGGTACATGACAGCGGTGAAGCAGGTCGCGGCGGAGAAGCACTGCGCAACTGTATAGCGCGATGAAACGCAAACAAAGGCGTCTTTCCTCGGGATAGCATCAAGAGGCAACGAGTGCTCGCGATGCAGATGGCCCACACCTCACGACCTCTGAGCGGCAGCTATGATGGATCTGATCCAATGCGTAGCATCGCCACTAGCAGAATCTTCGTACAGGTAAGTCCTTGCCGGCTAAGAAGCGTTCAAGCGTCATCACGACTGGTCAGTCGCATCTTGATCATCGCACAGCAGCAAAGGCGGACTCACCGTGTGCACAACAAATGCACGAGAGCCCTTTGCTTCGACAGCGGTCACAAAGTTTGGCGCAGCGTCCGGAGAGATGGCTGCCATTCGGGACAAAGCGCTGCTGCTGTCTCTACGTTGCGCCAGCAGGCTAGATCGACTCGAAGGGGTAGTAGCGGTCATTGATCCCGAATGAGGTCCTTCAAGCGAATGAGGCTGCCTCTCGCTCGACAGACGAGAGGGGCTAGACCCGCGCGGCACAGCAAGGATCACCTCACTCTTGACAACCAGCTGATCCTCAGTCTCCTTGACGCACAGCAGTCGAGGAAAATCGGTGAGCAATAGCTGCCTGCTTCTAGAAGTCGTTCTGAAAGCTCCCGTCTTGCGTTGAATGACCGGCCCTGCAAACAGTAGCGCTTCTTGCGGCAACAGGAGCGCTGCCCAGCTTCTTACTTGCGCTTGCAAGTCTGGCGCGTTGCGAAAAGCCTCTTGTCCGCCCGCCGTCGCTGGGAAGGCCACGTTGGAGCTGTGCGGACTCGAGTTGGCCGAGTCGAGCGAAGCCGTGGAGAAGCGATTTTGCGTTGCACGCAGACCAGAGATGGAATTGCGTGCTTGCGGTACTTTGCCTTTGGCCGAACCGGTGCTCATCACATCTGCTCCGCCCATAGCACCAGCGATATTAGCGGCGACGCGCAGGATGTTGCTGCTGAGACGATTGGAAGACGTGTTCCTCCGACGCGAGGTTCTGGGTGCTTCGTCGTTCGATGAGTCATCATCATCAGCCTCTTGACCTCCCTCTCCCGGCTCGCTCGCAAGAGACCGTGCAGACTGATCGGCGCCCGCGTCCGACGAAGCAGCGGAGCGACTCGCATCTCTGTTGTGGCCCGCAGACTCCTCCTCGTCGGTCGAATCCATGGATCCCTCGGCCCAAGCATCGCTGCCAAAGCCATCATCCCCTGAAGCAAATTGCGGCGGTCGAGTTGCAGGTACCGTTTTCTTGAAGATGCCCGCTTGTATATCAGGGACTGGACAGGTCCAGACGGAGGACCAGTCCACGTCTCGGAAGAGAGCGTGACCTTTGATGCTTTGCACGCCATCCGGTCCGGTCCCGAGGCGCTGCGCTGGATCGAGCACGAGCAGCTTCTCTACGAGATCTTTTGCGTCATTCGGAAATTCTTCTGGAAATTCGTACTCGCGCTTGATGATACGCTGAAACGTCTGGTATTCGTTGGGCCCCTTGAATGGAGGTCTGCCAGCTATCATTTGGTAAAGGACGCATCCAAAGGCCCACCAATCCGAGCTGTGCGTCGCAGCTTTCTCGGTGAGCAGCTCTGGGCTGACATACTCGGCCGTACCAACAAAGCTGCTTGTGCGTGGCCGCGCACCTTCTTGGGCATTGGTGCCGTCTGCCCTTGGTACTTGCGGCTTGCCAGAAGGCTGGCGTTGGATGCTGGCGGAACCAAAGTCGGCCATGCGGATGCGGTACTGCGCATCTAGCAACACGTTCTCTGGCTTGATGTCTCGATGCACCACGCCAACTGCGTGCATCCCCGATATGACGTCGACCAGCTGAGCAGCAAAGTATGTTGCACTCAGACTATCAAGAGAGCCGTGCTGCTTGATCAGGCCGAGGAGCTCGCCTTTAGGAGCAAGCTCCAGCACGAAATCTATGAGGCAGAGGACATCGAATGTGTGAAGTCAGTATGTGGACGGCCGAGTCCGATGTCTTGACTTTGATCATACTCACAAAGACTATCTCGGTCTTGAAAGGTCCAGTAAAGCGTGACCACACCCGGATGGCGAAGTAACAAGCTGAGCGCCTCCTTCTCCACCGCCACATACTTTTGCTTCTTCTCTTTCAGAATGTGCACCTTATCGAGGACCTTGACGGCGTAGCGTTTGCGTCCTTCGTTGCGAATCGCAGCGCTGCGAATCGCGCTGGAGCCTGCACCGGCTATCGCCGCGTTGGCAGAGATCGGCTTCGCGGCCTTTTCGTCGAACGAATCGCGCGCGCCTGTGCTCGGCTTGGAGAGAAGATCCCAAGCCTCGATGACCGTCGAGTACGATCCTTCGCCCAACACTTCGCCAAACTCAAAGTCGTCACGTCCTCGCGCCGTGCGCGTCTGTTGTTGAGACGCGTGTGTTCCGGGTGACGTGCTGCTCTTGACGGGCGTGTGCAGCTGCGATGCCCGCTGACTAGACATCGCAGCGTTCGTGCCCTTAGCATCGCCTTCGCTCACTGCAGGCGCGCTCGTGATTTGTGGAGTGTTTACGATCGACAGCGAAGAAGCAGCGCGAAGTGTTGGCCGATCCCCAGCGTCCGTCATCTTCGAGAAATCCGGAGCTGAGACGTGAGCGGTAGGATGCTCCGATATCTCACCAAGCTGCGGTAAAGCTTGCGCGGTGGCGGTTGCTGGTTCCAACGGCGCCAAGATGGGCTGCTTTGGGACGTCCAGCGAAACGGCAGACGTGGCAGCCTCGGGTAAGCGAAAGGGTGGCGGTCGAGGAGCTGCCGCAACTTCGCGCTTGACTGTCCTGATAGGGACCAAAGGCGCTTCCTCGTCGATCGTGATTGCATTCGATGGCGCGAAAGAGGGTAGCGAGCCTGGTAAAGGCGGACGGCTGGATGAGGCGACGAAAGCGGAGAGGGAGGGCTGGGCAATCGAGGGCTGAGAGTCGGTCACCGCATCTTCTCCCATAGGCCCTTGCTCGGTCGCGACGCGCGTAAATGGAGCTGTGAAAGGGTTAGTGGAGGCTAGATCGTGCACGATTGAAGGAGACCGCGAGGGCACGGCAGCGGCTTGCACAGCTGGTGGCATCGCACCGGATGGAGCCGAAGAAATGGAGCTAGAACCTTTGCTACTTCCAGTTCCGCTGCTGCTCCCGCTAAGACCTCTGCTCCGACCAGGCGCTTTCCACTGCGCCACAGACTCTTCGCTCTGGATGGCTTTCTTTGAGCGACTGGGTCGCAACGGATGAGGACCGAGGCTGTTTGGCGAGGATGAATTGCTGGGCGACTTGGGCGACGCCTCTCCCGTACTACTGTTCCGCGGTATTGCCCCCTCGCTAGTAAGTGCTCTCAAAAGGCCAGGTCGACGTGGACGCGAGGTGATAGGCCCGAGAGGAGAAGGTGATGCAGTGCGAGGAATGACAGTCCCTAAAGATCCCACAGCCGTTCCACCGGAACTGCCCGAGTTGTTGTGATGGTGGCGCGCAGAGGCTGGTGTCAGGAAGGCGCTGCCGGTACGAGGAGGGTGTTCGCGCAAAGGAGATAAAGCAGGGGAGGCAGGTGATGGGCCTGGCGTGTCTCCGCTTGGCTCCGAGGGCACGACGGCCACTCCGGCTTGTGCTTGCTGCTGGACAAGCTGGGCTGGCGTCAGACCAGGGCCTATAGTGGAAGAAGAAGCTGACCTGTGCTGTGCGAGGAACATCGCCTGGATGTTCGAATCCTCCGGTGTCAGAGTGTCGTCGCGCTGAAGCGCGGCGGACGAGGGAGACGCCGCTGTATCACTTGCTTGAGAACCTGGCTCCGCCGATGCGCCTCTCCCCAAGTGGTGTCCATGAGCATCATTCAAGACGTCATCCGCCAGCTCCCGAGGGCTGATACGAGGGCTGGCTGTTCGCAGCATGAAGGAAGGACTGGCCACACCGATGAGGCCGGGCGAAGGGGGCGGTCCCGTTCCTGGTGGTCCAGGCGGATGCTTGGGTACAACAAGGGGTGCGTTCGTGACACTGCTGGTACGCATCATGCTTTCCGGCAAGAAAGAGGAAGAGCCATCTTTGGGTCCAGAATGCGCAAAGTAGGTGTCCGGTACGGGAGTCAGCAGGGCCATGGAGTCTTCAGCCGTCTTTGGCGTGCTGGATGAGCCCAATGTAGCTTGGTTTAGCACGGCACCAATCCGCTCGACGGGATTGCTAGAGTGCAATGAAGCGATAACAGGCGACCCTTGACCAGGACCAGAGGTGGGCATCACGGTCAGTGGCTTGAGTCCCAGCTTTCCAGCGCTCTTGGCGAGCTTGCTGCGGATCACCGAACTCGCTCTCGTGCGCGTCGGAGACGTGGAAGGTGCTGAATCTCCATCGGGCGGCGAGAGCCCAAGCGAAGGGGTGAAGAGCGAGCGCAGCGGCTCGACAGAGCTCGAAGGAGCTCCAGGAATCGGTCTAGCTCCCCTAGTGCTGCCAAGTCCAGGCGCGTTGCGGAATAACCACGCATCAGAGGGGCCTTTCGGAGTATGCTTCAGTTTTGTAGGACTCAGAGCGGCTAGCGACGCATTGGTCTGCGAAGGCTCCGCATCCTCTTCTGGTCTTCTGGCTGGCCAGCCAGAGCCTATCAAAGCTGATCCGGCAGAGCGAGGGAGCGTGCGGGATTGAGCAGCTGCTCTGGCATTGAACCCTCCGAAACCTTCTCGAACCCCTCCCAAGGGCGCTGCTCGAAAGGGGACAGCCTCCATGCTGCTAGAGCTCGTCACGCTGCTAACGCTGCTGACGCTCTTGGCTCGAGCAAGGTTCGCGCCGCTCAGAACTCCATCATCGCTGGCGCTCATCTCTCCCCCGCTGCCTTGACGCATCGCACCCTGCCTGCGAATGGAACCAGACCTGGAGGCTACGGAGCTCGCGTAGCTGTTTGCCGCGCTCGACTCGCCAGACCTCCATGCGCCTCCAGCTGGTAGTCTCGGCCTAGAAAGAGGTTGACTTTCGTTTCGATAGCCTCCGGATGCTGAGCTAGCTGCAGACAGTGGGGGCGCATAGATGCCAGCTCCAGAGTACGAGCCATCGATGTGTGTTGCACTTGCTTCACCAGCTTCCCGAATGGCTTCCGCTAAATAAGCAGCTTCGCGCCCCGCGTACTCAGAGAAGGGATGGCTCGTGTGAAGGGAGTGGAGGGCACTGCTTAAAGCCGCAGAAGGGGAGCTGCTGGTCGAAGTAGCTGCCGTCATTGCTGTAGGCGTTGTGGGGCCAGAAGTGGTGCCTGCGAAAGCAAGAGAGCCACTCGTATCGAGTCTACGTGCGCGTGCAAGGTGAGCTTCGGAGCTGTTGGCGCTAAGATTGTCCAACCTTGCCCTTCTGGATCTTGCAGCAGCGAGTATGCGAGCGCTCCCGCCCTCGTCTTCTGACGCTGAAGGGGCCGAAGCCGAAGCCGAAGCTGAAGCGGACGGCACAGGTGAGTTGGTGCCGCTTGTGGAAAACTTGCTGTTGCTCCGCTCTGATGGGGATCGAGAGAGGATGCCAGAGCGTATGCGGGACTTGTCGTTCAAGCCTGCTCTTTGTAGCGCAGTCGACAGAGCAATTGCGGGTGAAGATGAGGCCGAGGAGGAGGACACAGCTTGGGCAGAGGTGCCAGGTGTGGAGAGACTCGTCGCAGCTCGTGATGAGGTGGTTTGGGTGGTGCGTGTAGTTGAGCGGACACCGCCCTGTGCTGTCTCGTCATCAGCAGCTAATTCGCCAAGATGCCGCTTGGCCTGTTCCTCGTCGCCTGTTTGCACGACGGGCGTCGTCATCGCAGCGGGATCAATTGCGCCCGCGTTGTCGGGTCGATGATGGCGGGCGTCATGCCGCGATTCGAAATCATCATGTTTCTCTTGTCTGCCCTGGTAGTTGTTGAGCGAGGCATTCTCCGGTGTCACGCTGCCGCTTGGCTCCTGCCATCGCTTCGCTCGCTCTTGGCGAAAAGTGGTGGGCGGCTCGCTGCTGCGCCTTCCGTCCATGCTACTGTCGTCAGCAGTGTTCTCACTGCGACTGCTGCCGCCAAGCGATGTTCGGGGTGGAAGCTGACCCTGACCTTGAACGAGGTACGAGTCGACGTTGACGTCTGCGTCACCCGTGTGCCGCTCTGGTACCTTGTTGTCAGGCACGTGAATGTGGGGCAAGGCCTCCATCTTAGCTGCGACGGCTATTGCCGAGTGCTCGCACACTGGGCGCGGCGCGATGGCTTTGGCCTTGATGAGGCTGCCCGGCTGGGGATTCAGCGCGGCGAGGCAGCCGTCCAAAGTGACATGAAGCAAGAAAAGATCAGCGCGCGAGGGTGGGCAGATGCTGCTGCTGCTATTTGAACCGATCTGCTGCTGCCGGTCATCTGGAGCCTGAAAGCTTTGTGTTCATATGTATATGTGGTGCTGGCAATCACTCGTGAGGCCGTGAATCGAGATGTGAGTCGTGGGTAGTGAGTGGGTGCAGCAGGAAGCGAAAGCGCGACCTGCACTTGACTCGTGACTGGCCGATCGCTCGATCATGGATGGGTCGCTGCTGCCCGAGCCCCAAAGTACAAAACTCCGACGTGCTTGTTAAAATTAGCAACTCGATGAGCCCATACAAATTGAGATGCCCTGCAGCAGGTCGCTGCACACCATAACAGCCTCGTCCCTCCACGCTCAAGCGTCATTCAAGCCTCCGCAGAAGGTTTGGGTGGAAGAGCTATAAGTAGCAGGCCCCAAAGGCCACAGGGGCTGGCGCGCACGTCCATACAATGATACCATCCTAAATCAGCTCGTCATTCACGATAGTGCTTCAAGAACATCACGAGAGCCAATCTGGAATCAAGTGAATCGCCAAACACGAATGCCCACTCACGACTCACAACACTAGATATCGCATACAGAGAGCGCCGAAGAAACTTTCGCCCGCTTGCTCCCTCCCACATTCACACATTCATTTCGCACCTCCAACTGTGAGTGCAGGCAGGGCACGCATGCACCGCTTGGCCGATTCTTCCCTGCTTCAGGGTCCGACGTGAACTACACTACGGAGCGTACAGCCAGCAGCAGAATCAGACGCCATGTCTACAGTACCTAAATCTGGCATAATCAAATGCAACAGTCTCCCCACCACCCAGGGCCTAGCCTCGATTAATTGCTTACATCCTCCACGCATGCATGACGCGGCGCACCGGCACATCCTTGACTCGATCAGAAGCTCCGATCCGGACCTTGCCACGCCCGCTCGCGTCCGAGCTCGACTCACATCGCGTTCGACTCACACATCCACTCGAATCCGTCAGCGCATGTCTATCACGGCTACTGTCACTGCTCCTTCGATCCTCATAAGCTTCATGATCGCGGATTCCCAAAATCTCTTCATGGCAAATATCCCAATGATCACAACCATCTCACACAGCAGCAATCGTGAATGCGACCACTCAAGACTGCTACGTGCTCCCAGATGGGGCTCCCTTGCGCGAACGCTTCCGCCATGCAGCGTAGAAGTGAGTGCACGGGTGCGGTACCGGCGGATGCCGCTGCACGAGACAAAGCGCGCCTCGCTGCATGACGCCCGCGTTGGGGTCAGTCTGAGTAATTCAAGATTCGTGATTACTGGATGAAAGGGCACGGCGTCACTCACAGCACTCGTGACTACTCGTGATGAGTCGTGACTCACGACTCGTGACTGATGGGTGGCGCGTTGGATGTCCGCGACCTGCCGACCGTGCCTCATCACGTGTCATCTTGCCTTGCCTCTCTGCTTCGATCATGAACCGTCGCCGGTCGAAGCGACGGGGGCGCATGTACTGACTCGACCTCGCTTTGCGCGTCGGCTAACAATTTTAAATGTTGCGCATCCATCGACGCACCCTCACACTTGACCTCCATTGCCCTCACCACAACCGTCTGATACTCCTGTATGGTTGCTCGCGAGCTCCATTGCGCTATACACAGCAGCAAGGATCATCTCACGCATCCGCTACCATTTCGTTGAAGAGTGGAAGCAGCGCTGGAGCAGGATTGGCCGGGCCAATTTGTGGCGAGGCGCAAGAAGGGGGAATAGTCGGCAAGCGTTCAGCAGCGTTTCTGCGCCACCAGGGTGGTACCTGGGACCTTTGACGATCAAGCAGGAACAGTCGAGTCTGTTTACTCGACAGGTCTGCTCGCGCAATCCAGTGCAGGGCTGGTAGTAGCCAATAACGACTTCGGAAGCACAAGATGGCCTCCTCCAAGTTGGCGTACTGCTTCGACTGGTGAGTAGCCGAGCGATCACTTGGCCAAACGCATACATCCAAGGCATCGTTCTGATGCGGCACGCTACGTCTCATTAGTTCCAACCTGTTGTATCCCAAGGTAAGCCAGTTTCGTTCACACAGGTGCTTGCGCGCCAAGTGACACTGAGCTTGGCGCGTATCCAAATACGATAGGTGGATCGTACGAATCACGTTCTGCTCTATGCTTGCAGAAACTGCTCTTACTGGGTCGAAGCTGAAGAGACCAAGGTTTGGAGCAATGATCTGATGAGCGTGCAAAAGGAACAACAGGGAGTGGTGGATGGTTTGCCTCAGGATCCCACGTTGCCTAGGACCCACGAGCATCCTTGCCCTCGATGCGGTCATAGCGAGTGAGTCGAGACGGTGAAGGTACTTCGCTAGTTCTTGCGGTGGCGTCATCCCCACGCAAATAGGGCCAAATGGCTTTATGGGGATGGGGTTGGCAGACAGCAGCGTCACCTTTTGTTGCTCGGACCGTTCTTGCTCGGGTAACGATTCCAGGCTAGATCGAGGATTGCAAGCCGCGCTTGCCCCAACTTTCGCAAGCTGAACAGTAGAAACTGCTTCACCTCTTGCCAGAGCTGTGTTCTTTCAAGATCAGGGCAAGCGTATCCACAATCGTATGATCCTCTTGTGAGCCAGCCCTGCGCATCCCTTGGAGCATGCTTCAGACGCTTTGCTCACGATAGCGTCGCACATGTACGCATGTTGCTCAGCTACGTGTGTGCAGATTGTAACCACACCTTTCACGCTTGAAGTGAATCAGGTGTGCGAGAAGCAACCTCTTGGAGCACATCAGTCATGTGGCGGGGCACCGTCGTGGAGTCGCCTATCTGGAAACTCGGGTGGAGCAGCTCGAACGACACACTCACTTCCGATTTGAGATATCGAAACCCCTATTCCGCATGCTCTTCTGCGCCCAGCTCTCGGGACGTTACCGCAGAGGGGAAACAGACGCATCTTATGTACACATCAAGCCTTATCACAACCCCCTTTCCTCCATCACCTGAAGGCACATCAACTCATCACAACTAAAGTCACGCCAGATGCGCGTTGACAGGCTCACAGGTGGCACCTTTCTTTCCATTCCCCTGCATCACTTTTCGATCCCCCCCCACACCGCAATGCTCTTTCCTGACAAATGTACAACAGCCTCAAGTATACGCTTTACCCCCTTGTGCGCACACAAAATGCCACAACTCCAATACATGCGTTGCATTTACTGCGCATTTTGACGGTTCTCACCTTTTGGTGCTCGACACATGTCGGTTGTCGAGAGGCAGTCTAGCAAGACGCGCGACGGACTCGAGTCTGCGAGAAGCTAGCCTTGCTGCTATTCGGCGCTGGCGCGCGAAGAGAAGAGGATGGGGTATTGGGATTTGCCATTGCATGAGGGGCTAGAGACCGGATGTGAAGGAGCGTGGTTCGAGTGATTTAAGCGAGGAGGAGATGGGGCATCTGATCAGAGTGGTGCATGTGCATGAAGCATGTGTACAGAGGCGACCATGCCCCCCACGGATGTGCTCGCTCAGCTATTTGGCATTGGACGATGCAGCAGGCGCCGTGTTGGATGCAGAGGCAGGCGCGCTCGAAGTCGCATTGTTGCTCGCATTGGCAGTAGCAGCAGCGGCGGTAGTAGTGCTCACATCGATCTGACCCGAATGGCTCTTGACCAGTTCCTTTGCCGGTTTCTGCGCCGGATGATCTTTGGGAACATTCCCGCCATCTTTGCTCCTAGCACCTTCGGGCAGCGGTTGAAGGACGGTCAAGCCGGTCAACCCTTGCGCAATGTGCTCTTCTCCCCTCACGCGCAAAAACTCTTCCAACAGCTTGCAATTGCGCGAGTTGGCTCGCCAGACTGCTAGACCAATGTCCCCCACGATTGGCACTAATCCAACCACTACGGATACGGCATTGTTGGCTGCCATGCGGCGCACGACCCAGTCTGGCAGACTGGTTTGAAATTGAGCAAGAGAAAATTGAGCGCGGCACCAAGATGGAGCAGGAATGCTTCGACGATATGCACTCACTCTGCGCCCTTCTTGGAAGGCTTGAGGATCAAAAAGTAGTTCAAAGCAGCATCGGTCGCATCTCCCACGCCGGGAATGATGCCGATGATGGCCTATTCGGTGGTCGAGCGGAAGATGGGGTAAGCATGTACAAACGCAAAGCATCAAGGCCCGAGCACAAGACGCATAGAAAGCGCCAATTCACCGTCCATCCGAATCTGAAACCGCAAATGGTGAAGCCCTTGTCCAGGTAATGTGCCCTTCTAGCAATCTTCCTCAACAATTTGGCTTCTTGTTTTGTCAAGCCTGGTGGAGGCGGACGCTGGGCAAGAAAGGGCAAAGAGCGATGAAGCCCTACAGTCAGCCCACGCCCATCCAAGTCGCTTCCGATCCGAATGTGAGCAGGCATGGAGAAGGAGAAGCGAAACGCACCTTTCTTCGCTTCTCTTTGCCATTCTTGTCGATATATTCCTCGTAGCTGCGCAAGGACAAGCGACGAACAAGAAGTTTTGAGACATTCTGCTCGCTCTCAGCAGGAATTTCTGCGGCACTGCCCCCTCCAAACTCACAATGGGTCGACGGGCTCGTACTGCTTCGCATTCTTCTCGATGAAACCTTTGGCGATTTTGGTGGCGATGGAAGTCATCTTTCACAGCTGGGTCTTGCTCGCAAGTTTTGGGATGGGCGCGCGTGAGCTGATATGATAGGTGTGGTGATGATGGGCAGACGACAAGCATCGATCCGCATCTCATACATGCACTACTTGTAGAACATGGAACCAAGACCGGTACTCGCACTCGTGACCGTCACTGCTGCGTCACTGCTGCCCACATCCCTCCTGCATGCATGTCGATCTGCGTGCACTGCGACTCTCGCATTGTTGGATGAGTGCACATGCATGGGTACAATTAGGGCAGCTACAGTAGACCGCCTCCACACCCGGCGGTTTCCAGGCCTTTCCGCGCAGAACGACCGAGAGCACCGCCACGCCGCGTTCAAACTCGATCACGTGGCTGGCAACAGCAATGCTTGTCACGTGTTTCATGGATCTCCTGGTGGCTTTGCGCGCGCGGCGCTTTCACACAGCGAGGCCGGCGCGCGGAAAGCGGAGCGACCCGCGCACGCGCGGAGACGCGCTAGGCAAGTGCTGCATGATGATGTTGCGTAGGTATGTGCATGTGTGTGGCTGTGACGGGCGCAGTACCGACATGCTCATCGAGCCGGTTCCGTCCATACCCGGAGTAAGCTCCTCCCGATTTGTCCTTGGACGCCAACACAACACCTCGTTGTACCGATTTCCACCTTTCGGCTCTCATGTGCTTGGTCTAGATGAGGGCATGTACCGGTGTGCTTCTTGCATTGCATTGATCAACATCAAGCGAGGTCCAACGTGAAAGCCGTGATTGCGTCGAACATCGGTGGGTTACTGGAACAGAGTTGTGAACACCAGAAGTCACGAGTGTCGCGAGCGTCAGGCAGGCCTGCTTGTGACATGTAGGGTCGTGCAGGGGGCTGCTGCGAACATGCTGCAAAAGGAGGGGCCAAGTCTGAGTGACGTATGAAAGCTTCGATATGAACTTAGAGTACCTTATCTATGGACGGGACAACGTGCATGTAGTAGTGTCTCCAAAGCGTTCCGAAGCCCCTGGATGTGACGACACATCGCCTTGACGTGCAGGGTACACATGTCCTTCTTTGCTACTCACACTGCAAGCACCGAAGTCCAACTCCGATCCTGCAGTTCATCCTTGGTACGTGCTGAGCACACCATCGAAATACCCAGTGGGCTCTTGAGACGAGCTCTCCCGCGTCCTCATAAGGAGACTGGGGCTTCATTTGTTGCTGATCCTTCTCCTCCACGTCTCTTGTCCGCCGCAATCGAACACTTGAAGCACATTGTGTGGATTTCGCGAATCCAAGACCTTCTTGCTATACCTATTGGCTGCTATTTGCAGCATCCGCTCGCGAAGATGCTGCGTTCTAAAGCAAAACTCTCCATGATCAGGCTGGGCAGCCTCGTTCAGGATGGATCTTTAGCAAGATCAACGGCCAGGACTGAGCCCACCGTCGTGCTGCAGCAACGCGGGATGCATCGCACGCATCCTATTCCAGCTCGAGTGCTGCCGGTCAATCCTGCGCTGGACAGCTCTGGCAAGATAAAACCTCGAGTTGTAGTCCTAGGGTCAGGCTGGGGAGCAATGACGGTTCTCAAGTCCATCGATCACTCCAAGTACGAAGTGGTTTGCGTGTCTCCCAACAGCTCTTTCAACATGACGCCTTTGCTAGCTCAAGCAGCTGTAGGTTCCTTGGATTTCAAAGCTACCATGGAGTCTGTCAGGTCGTGCGGATCCACGCAGCTATACCACGCCTGGGCAGACGGCATCGACACTACAGCCAAACATTTGCTCCTAACTCCAGCTTATCCCCCTGCTTTCAGAACCGCACCGCCCGCCACGCTGGGTCCGGACGACGCACCCATGAGGAGCTTCCCGAATGCTAGAGGTGGTCATAGCACTAGCTTTGTCAGACCTCCTCATAGGAGAGCTATCGAGAGCTCAGAAGTGGAGGTGGATGGGGAGAGCAGCAGAAGCAGACATCATGCCCAGAGCGAGGGCGAGACGTGGAGAAGCGCTGAAGAAGGCAGACAGTACTTGTTGCCGTACGACAAGCTGGTCATCTCGTGAGTAATCCGGCTGCGGAGAGGAACAACGCTGGCTCCGATCGATGAGCGTCAGAGAGCTCTCGATGACCTGTCCTGATGAGCGCAACTACTTCGCCTCCTGCACACCATAGGGTTGGTGCTTATAACCGGACATTCAAGACTCCAGGTGTTCGAGAAAATGCCTGGTTTCTGAAGGATGTGCAAAATGCTCGGTCGATTCGGTGAGTAGTGATTCATCCCAAATGAGCTCGTCGATGCTCGTGACCGCTGAGCCGAGTTGGGTCACCTGTTCTGGACGTAGATGGCGGATTCTGGAGGTGTTTGAGATGGCTGATCACCCAACGTGAGTGCACCTCGTTTCAATGCAAGCCAGAGCGATGACTAATACTTTCGCATCGCCTTGCTTCCGCACCGCATCTACCCAGCATGAGCGACGAGCAGCGCAGGCAGCTGCTCAGTTTCATCGTCGTTGGCGGAGGGCCGACCGGCTCAGAGTTTGCAGCAGAGGTTCGTGGCTCCAATTGACCAATGAGCGCTTACGCTCTTGTGTCTGAATGTCTTTCGTCCCTTTTCGTTTTGACTCCTTGGTCCCTAGCTGCACGATCTAGTCAAGTCCGACTTGACGCGCATCTTCCCTAAAGTGGCACCGTTGGCACAAATCACTCTGATTGACGCTTCCAGCGGTATCCTCTCTTCCTTCGATGCTAGTCTCTCGACCTATGCCAGGCAGAAATTCAAGAGGGATGGGATCAAGATTTTGCTCGAAAGGCAGGTCAAAAGAGTGGACAGGGGCAGACTCGTCGTCGAGCCTGATGGCGAGAGTAAGTCGACGCTGGACCAGAAGCCTTCAAAAGTGATGTGTCGAGCTTTGCCCGTCCGCGCTGACTTATGCGCCGCCTCCGGACCCCTCGCAGTCCCTTTTGGTCTGCTTGTTTGGTCAACGGGTGTTTGCAGCACACCGCTCGTCAAGGTGAATCGACACTGGGGCAGAGACAAACCCGCATTGCCTGCGTCCGCTAACACACTCTGCATGCAATCACTGTGCCTCAGTCCATAACCTGCATCAAGAAAGACGAGCGCAACTCGTTCTTGTACACCAACGAGCACTTACACGCGCTCGCTTCACAGGGTGAAGTCGAGGCCACTAGCAGCTCCGAAGCAACCCCAAGCGCGCCCAAAGTCTTATCGGATGTGTATGCGATTGGGGATTGTGCGCAAATCGATGGGGTTCCTCTACCCGCTACCGCACAAGTAGCGGCTCAGAAGGGCAAGTACGTAGCTTCCGTACTGAACGGCAAAATCTCACCCGAGACCAAATTCACCTTCAAGAATATGGGCCAGATGGCCGCTCTGGGCGGTGGAAAAGCAATCGTGGATTCTCCGCAAGCCAAGATCCATGGGCGATGGGCTTGGATTATTTGGAGAAGCGCTTATACCTTTATGAGCTTGAGCAACAGGAACAGAATCCTCGTACCTTTCTTTTGGGCCGTCAATCGAATCTTTGGAAGGGACCTCAACAGATTCTAGAGGCGAAGCTGTTCTTTATGGCCCCTCGAACGACTTCTTTTTTTTTGCGACTGCCACGACGGTCTTGAGGGTTGCCTATCCACTTTACAGCACCTCCCTAACAATCTCGAGCAAAGCACCTCACAATCTCAATCACTCGGTTACATCACAAACTTAGACAGGACACTCACGAAAGCAGTCGTATGGACAATACAAGTCTGCTGCGCTACGTTTCGAGTGAATCGCGTGCGCATGCTCAGATGTCAAAGGTTCAATGTAGCAAGACAGGCTATTGTGAAGTGCAACGATGGGCGAAGTCCATGTTGATCTGCACGATCGTAACACAATTCAGCATGTCTTCGTCACTTGCGTAGAATACATTGAGACAGGGGCAGGGATGACGAAGCGTCAAGGTAGCAAAGAAAAGACGACGAGGCTTGCAAAGCTTCGCACTGGCGTATCGTGGTATGAGTGCAGAGCAAGAGGTATCGAAATTTGAAGGGCGCACGACAGAAACGTAGGGCACGGCAGAAAAAAGTCGGACAGGACGCTTTGCGATCAACGTGCCAACGCCAAAGGAGTTTGAGGCGATCGATGAGACGAAGATTGACTACGGCTGTGAGAACGTGTAGGCGTTTGTGGTGCAGCCTCCATGTGCGCAAGAGCTGTCGACTTGTTCGTGCCATTAGAGAGATCTCGAGACGGGGTCGTCTCGGGTGTGAAGCTCCATCCAGCAGCAGTGATAGCAGCTGTACGTTCCAGCGTCTTGGGCGACGCGGTGATCGAATGAGCTGACGGCTGGTTCCCGACACTGTGACTGGCGATGCCTCGCTGGACGGTTGGGCTTCTGGGCGGTATAGAAGGACGAGGGGTCGATGCCAGCTGGATGCCAGTCATGCCATTGCTGCTCAGAGGCGAGTCCTGCGAGAACGCGCTTCTGTCGTCCGACGAAGGGATTCCCGAAGTGTAGCTGAGCGTCTGGACGTGCGAGGAGGATCTTATGGGGTACGACGTAGACGTTCGCTTTGGGCTTCGAATCTTACTGCTCGAACTCGCAGCGTTGGCATCAGAGCCTTCCGACGAGAAAGAGGCTCCAAGGAACTGTTCGCGCGGTCCAAGCGCAGCCCACCTCTTCTCGCAGTACTTTTCCTTCCAAAAAGTCTTTTCCGCGCGAGCCGTGGTGCTTAGAGGGTTCACGACGCCAGCGGGTCGACTCGCTTCATAATACGAGTTGGCGCGCGCATTGCCCCATTCGCGCGCCGCATCCAGTTGCTCCTCGGTCCAGTCGTCCAGATCCACGCTTTTGACCTTGCTCACGTGCACGCCAAGGCTCCTGTGCACGCCCGAACAACTGATGCAGATAAAGATGCAGCATGGCTGACCGTTCAGAGCCCAAGATGCCCATCGAGGATCTGCGAGGAGGTGTAGCAAGTCAATGGGTCAACATGACGCGTAAAGGCATCTCCGTCTACGGCTAGCTGCATTCCGAGCAAGACTCACCTGGCAGCCTGCAGTCTGCACACGCGGAATTTTCTGGCAACCTCGAAATTCGAGCGATTTCCGCCGCGCGCGAAACTTTGGATCCAGACTGACCAGAATTGATGCGTTCCACTCTTTTACGCACATTGCCCGTCGTCGTCCCAGCAGTTTCTTGCGCGCTCGAGCTGGGCAGCTTAGCACCGCTCATGTCCGTCGATAGGTGAGGTCTATACAGCCTTTTAGATGGAGATTGGAGCTCCGTGGAAGCTCTTCGATGGTTGGAAGCCTGGCTCATTCTTCTCGCTTGGCTTGTCGAAGTCGAGCCGCTCGCACCGCTGCTCGTGCTGCTGCCAGCCATCATAGGCGCGGGTCCAATCTGAACAGTAGACAGGTCCGTGGTACTATCGCCATAGGAGCCTTGCACAAGCTCAGCGATACGCGCATCGAATTCATTGTCCGCCATCCAAGGTGGAGCGCCCGCATCGCTCGAGTCTGTCGGTTGGCGACGCAGCAAAGACTGACGCGAAGCCCCCGCCGCCGTCTGCAAAGGAGACGTGATGGTGATGTTTTCGACGCTCGCATCGTGCGCGCCAACATAGCCCGAGACAGGCGTCTTGTTGGAGATGCCACGCTCGTGCGAAGGTCGAGTGGGAGTCGTGGGCATACCACTGCGCGAGCCTTCCATCAAGACCGACAGGTATGGGCTTGACGGAGATTGAGGTGAGACCAAGCTATGGCGGGAACTTGACGCCGGTGCCATTTGTCTTTGCAAGCTGTCCGACTGCCTATTGAACAGACGATTGGTAGCTATGTTGCTCAAATCCGTCAAGCTCTGGCTAAAAGCCTTGCTCTGACTGGCAAGTGCATTGCCATTGTCTGAAGGACCGAGAGGTCTGAGGGCCGCCAGACCAAAGTCGTCCGCGCCAGAGACAGACTCGAAAGCTTCAGTCATCTCTGCTGACCTAGCGACCTTGTCGATCTGGCGCACGCTGCTGGTCCCATTGATTAAGCTCTCGATCGCTTTGCGGATAGCCGCGATCCAGCTCTTCATTGCCACATCATCAGGAGCTTGGAAGAACCTGCGCTGGTCGCGCGTGATCACCTCGAACGTGAACCTTCTCTCCACGCCTCTAGCTTCCCGCACTGTAGCAAATCGAAGATCGATCATGGGCTGACTAGGCTCCAAGATCTTCTTTTCACGCCAAGCCGCATACTCTCCGAGGTGACCTGAGCCGCTAAGGACGACCCACGCTTCGCGCCAATGCGCTGAACGATTGACGCCTCTCGGAGCATCCGAAGCGCTCGTGCTGTTGATAGGTCTACTGTGGACCCAAAGCAAGCCTTCCTTCTTCCGCCTCGAAGATTGAGCTAGAAGGCCATCAGACGGTCCAAAGCGAGGGGCAGCGCTGATCAATGACGACATTGGCATTTGGCGGACATCCTGGTCCTCCATCGCAAGCCCTCCGATTCCGAGTCCAGATGAGGAAGAAGTGCTCCTTCCTGCGCCCGCAAGGGTTCCAAGTCCGCGTCCGGTGTGCGTCGACTCGGACGACGATCGATTCATAGACGGACTGCCTCTCTGCGTTGTGCGCGCGCTCGATTGTTGACCAGGTGAGGTAGCCGATACCAGTCTTTGTCTGAAATCGAGCAAGCCTTGTTTGCTGGCAAAGGGGCTAGGAGTGTTGGACTGACTCAGGGCTCGTCGAGGCGTATCTCGATTGACGCCCCGGGGTGTACCGAGTCCTATGGGACTAGCATCGACGGCAAACGGACTGACAGCAGTCAAAGAAGGTGCGGCGGGAGCAGTGATGGCCCCGCTCGTGCTGTAATGCTTTGGCGTCGCAGAGGGAAGTGACGTGGAGAGTTCTTGCGGGCTCGTCAGGTGCTCGTCTACATTGGCAGTGCCACTTGCCGTACCTCGGAAGCGCTGAAAGGCGCCCATGACCGGACCGGTGATGGCAGTGGTAGCAGGCCCCGCATTGACGAACCTCTGCGATACCTTTTGGCGCATCAACCCGATCGCATTGGTGGCAGACGTGCTTGCAGATGCGGGCCCCGCTGCAGCTGGCTGCGCAGTTGTCGATGACAGGGATGAGCCTTTGTCCGGCATCTGGGTCACAATGGGCGTGTCCACGATCGCCTCGACATGTGCTTGATCAGCTGGCGCCGCGTTCCTACCAGCAGAGCCCGCACTCAGACCCGTAGAGCCAATGGCCCCAAAGCTGCTCAAAAGGCTCTTGAACTTCGCCGATGCTGCATTCTTGCTGGTTTCCACAGAGCCCAGAGTAGTGCTTGGATCGGTAGCATCTGCCGGAGCCTGTGCTGCGCCAGCGAAAGTCTCGTCCAGCTCGGTAATCTGAGCGTCGAGCACATCGAGTGCCTTTCGTGCCTCTACATCCTTCGCCTTGGCTTGCTGAGCAGCAGCTAGCGCTTCGTCCCCGAACTTTTCCAGCGCCGAATAGAGCGCAGGAGCTGGCCAGCGCGGCTGAGTCGTGCTAGTTGGCGCAGTATCGGCGTGCCACCTGCACAGGAACAGGATCTGTTGTGCAGACTCGAGTTCTGCAGCACCTCCATGCAGCGCAGCATGTACCCTATAAAGCTCCACTCTGGCTCTATCGAACTTGAGTTGTCTGAGTCTTTGCAGCTCGTCCTTTTTGTCCTGCTTCGCTTGACCCTTGTCGTAGCCCACAGCATTCGAAGCGTAGCTCACATCCGCATCGACATCTGCAGACATCGCGCCGGCCGAAATGGTCTTGGTAGAGAGCCATTTCTGCGTGAGGTTGTAATACGCTCTGCTGTCCGCTTCGAAGAGCTTGATGTGCTCTTGTGCGGTCCGACAAAGCTCGAGCAGGTTTCTCACGGGGCCAGTGACGCAATTGTCTAGCATGCTAGATTCGCTCTCGTCCTGCGCCCTGGCTCGCGTTCTTGCTTGAGTCAGTGCGAGCTGCAACAGCTTTCCAAGTGTGTTAGGCTGGCTCATGGACAGATCCTGTAGCGCATCATCCAGAGCCCCATGGGCCGCACGCGATGCGCTGGCGTGCGCCTGGACATCAGCCGTGGCGCGCAGGACCGCCTTGGCCTGCTTTTTGAGCGCAGCAGTCCGTCGACTTAGGTTCTGTACCGCAGCTCTGAACAAAGGCGAATCGGCCTCGAGACAGTTAGCCACGGTGATTTCGGTATGGTCCACCAATAGAGCCTTCGACGTAGCACCGGAGGGAGCCGGATCACTGCTCGGAAATGGAACTGGATCGCTTTCCGGCTTGCACATCGTGAGACGGCGATCATCGGAATCGTGCGGTAAGCTTCGTGACGCGGAAGCGGGCGACGTAGCTGCAGACCGGCTCGGAGTCGGTGCAATGCCAGACGTCGCGGGAGCAAGAGGATCGACAAAAAAAGCGAATCCTGCCAAGATGCGCGAGCTGCTATTCCGCTCGTCCACCTCGACGAAGCAGCAGGCTCTCTTGCCCGTCTTGCCGAACTGCTCCGGTGTCCACTCGACGTCAAAGTCTTGATCTCGCTCCTGTTGAAATTCGTCTTGCGGCACGACAGTCCAGCCTGGTCGTATCAGTCCGCCAGCTCGACTTCGCAATTTGTTGTCGGCAGCGTTGAGCACGTGCAGTAGTTGGGAAGAGCTATCCGCGCTAACAAAATAAAGCGCATGCGAATGCGCCGAATTTGGTCTTGAAGAAGAGGAGGGCGTGCGCCTTCGAGAACCAATCTCCGCACTTGAGGTGCTGTTGGATGATGTCGCCGCAGAATGCGCGCTTTGGAACCGCAATCGCACCTTGAGATTGACGGTGTGGCTCTCGACAAGGCTGCAAACATCCCTCTGATCCTTGTCTGCGTCAGACCACCGCTTGTGTGCCGCTTCTCTTGGACGTTGCAGGCGGAACAGGCTGTCATGCGCCGGGTCGATCTCATCTTCCTCCGCATCGGCATCCTCAGATGCGCCAGGCTCCTCATCCATGACGAATTCGCAAGGCGGAGCGCCCAACCTGGCCCACAGACCAGAATGTTGTCCAGCTCCAAGACCTTGAACAGGATCGTCCGAGTATTCCAACCTAGACTGAATGCTCGTCCGAAGTGAGCGAGGCTGACTGATCTGCGATGCAGGTTGGATAGGTGTCGGCCTGAGACGCAAGACACGACGAACTCTGACCCGGCTGATGCTCGATGGCGGCTCCCAAGAGCCTTGGTCGGGCTGCGCCAAGCCCTGCGGAACTGCGTTCGCCGCCATCGAGTTGCCGTTCGGTGCAGCTTCGAGCTGAGATGTGAGACTGAGTGCAGCATGTTGACCCATCACAGCGCGAGGTGCTCTGAGCTCCCTGGCCGCCCGACCGAGATCCAAGAGGGCATCACGCGCTCTACTTCCAATATCGGCAGACCTTGGACGAGATTTTGGCAAGTGCATGTTGCTCGAGCTGCTCGAGGATGAGGAGCCGACTCGCAGCAGGGCAGTAGAGAGGTTTTGCTCGGGCTTGGAAGGGGATGCCGAAGGTTGTGATGAGCAATGCTCTAAGACTTGGGCAGTTTCAGCATCTGTCACTCGTTGTGAGACGCGCTTGGCGGCGCTGGCCGAAGCTGAAACGGGAGGTTGGGTATGATAAGTGGAAGAAGATACCCTACTGCGCCCATTTGTTGTGGGAGAGTCGACTGACGTTGCTTCGCTCTTGGGAGGAAGAGACGCAGAAAAGTCTTGCCCGCTCATGCGCCTCGTGCGAGTCTCTGCCACTGGAGAAAGGCTGACTGTGGCGGAGATGGACAAGCTCTGAATGTCGAAGCGAGGATCCGCAATGCGGACCGCATGACCTGGCTGCGAGAGGATGTGCATGCCAGGCATGGGCTCGAAGCGGCCAATTTGGTCGCTCGCCATGCTGAAAGGAGCCGATTTGGTGGTGTGTGGGAATGGCGAGGAGCGGTGCTGTGTTTCTTGGCGACGATGCTAGTAGGGCAAGCGGCGCAGAGTGCAGAGCACCACGATCCACACGAGACTTTTGGAACAGGACAGGCAGGGCAGGGCAGGGCAGGGCAGGGCAGGGCAGGAACTGTCCGTGTTGTGTCTACTCGACCTTGAGCCTAACCATGGCGCGGCAGCTTTGCTTGCTTGAGGGACTTGACAGTCAGCTCCTTCGTGTGTGTATTCGAGCAGCGCCAATAGCAATGAGCAGACAATTGATGCGCGTCTGCTCTTTTCCCTTAATGACGGCGGTACCTCTGAGGAAGCGGACCCGTGCGGACCGATACAAAGACCCCGTCTGGATGTTGGCGTCGGGTGCAGAGGGCGAGAGGACTGTATGAGGACAAGAAAATTGGAGGGATGGCGTGAAGAGGGAAGAGCCGCAGACCGAGCTGACGAGCGGACGTGCCGTCTTGTTTTTATTGCCACGCCTCACCTCAACACTCTTCGAGCTTCAACTCAGGGTACAATGTGAGTGTGGGAGTGAATACCGTCCGTTGGTGCGCTCCGTCGGACTGTGACTCTGTAGGTGACTGCGTCCGAGATCAGCTACCCTGCAGGAATGCTTCTGCTGCTGCGTCCTCGCCGGCAGCTGTGACTTACTCACCACTCACTGTACCGGTACTGATTCGGTAGGGTACAGATGCAGTCACGAGTCTAAAGTCGGTACGGTACAGGTGCAGTCTAAGCCAATAATCTTGAATGAGTGCACCATCCAGCCACCGCGCCTATATGCAGGGGCTTGCCGTCACAGAAATGAGATGACGCTTGCGCGTGAGGCTGTGTCGCGCGACGCGCTGCGCGGGGCCTCCCTCGCCAGAGATGATCACGTGCGCCCTGCTTGCCGAGCGCGCCGTCGATTGCGAATTCTGATTGCGAATTGAATTCGAGGCGGCAGCAGATACCTAAGATCCGCGGTGATTAATTCGACATGGCATACATGTAGATGCTTGGTGCACTCGGTTGTCTCCCGCCTACAAGCATAGCAAGGTCAGAGACGGATCTCAGCCTCACAATTGCCTAACAAAGCCTTCTGCACGCTGGAATCCAAGGAGCATATATAGGGTCTCGACGAGATGGTCAACTTGGCTGGGCGAAGCCATCTGGCAGGCGTGGCCGCGTCGCGTTTGTTCCCATCTCCAACACGTCTCACTCCCCGCCACTTCGCTCGAGCGACACTGCACCACAGCTCGATGTCTTCACAAGATGCGACCTCTGCTCAATCTTCCATCTCCAACTCTTCCTCCTCTTCCTTTGCTTCCCCTTCTTCTCCTCCTCCTCCTCCTCCTCCTCCTCCTCCTTCGGACCCTCGCACAGACCACTCCCGTCATCGAAATTTCTACCGACAAATTCTTCCGCCGTTTATTCGCGTGTTGGGCTACTCCACCGCCATCTATTTCTCTCTGCAACTCCTCTGGACCTACCTGGATGCTCGCGAACAGACACAATTGGAGCAGGAGGAGAAGGATAGATTGATCAGGATGGTCCGGGAAAAAAGGGAGAGGGGTGTTGAGGCTGGAGGCGCAGGAATAATGAACGAGCGAGAAGTGACAAGGGGTTGGTGGGGATGGATCAGAGGTCAGGAATAGGGTATAGCAGGTCTCTTGCTATGCTTGCACTACAACGAGCAACGCGTTGCGGGCTTGTCTTCCTAGCTAGAAGCAGCCCGAGGCAGAATCGAGGTGAGTCATCCTGCGCCTCGACTCGTATCTTGCGTGTCGTGCCCTCCCTTGAAAGCTTGCTCGCTGACTCCCGCTTCTGGCCATGCTCCACCCTCAAGGGCCCATGAATTGGAGAGGGCCCTGATTCGATCCTCAGAGCATTCACATTTCTTCCTCAAACTTCGTGAACGTCCATTTCGTGTAGTGTGCTTGCATCAATGCGAGTTGAAAGCACGACAGCTTTCGAAGCCCTCATCCGACAAGCAGGCTTCTCATCCCGAAATCCTCAATGCGACGTCTAAGCGACTTGAGTCGCTCATTAGGAACAGGTCGCCGCTTGTAGTTGATTCGATGTTATACGTCAAGCATTCACCACGCTGCGCAAAGCACAAAAGCCCCCAATCGGACGTGGAGTCAGTCACAAGATAACGCGATGCGATTGCAACGAGTGCGATCAGTGACCGTGGCTATATGCGCTTTCAAGCATTCTTTGCAGCATCCGTAACAAGTTTCGCGACCTTGTTGGCCAATTCCTCCATTTCCTGCTGGATTCTCGCTTCAGCATACACCCTCACGCAATCCTCCGTTCCGCTAGGTCTGACGAAGCTTCTCCCCTCCAAATACTTGCCCACCAGCTTGTCGATCTCTTGCTGCAGTCCGTCTGGCGTGACGAGTTTCCTGTCCGCATCCGTCGTGGTGAAGAGCGCGCGATCTGGCACGATGACCTTGAGCAGCTTGTTCGGCAGGTCTGTGTACAGACTGTCCCAATGCGCAGGTTCCCAGTCTCTTTGACGCAACACCACCTCTACCAGCAGCATGTCCGATAGCGCATCCCCCACCGTTTGGTTGATGAGATCGATCAGATTAGATAGTTGAGACAATGCGGACTGACTATCACCTTGAGGAGAGCTGGAGGAGATCTTGCCGCGAATCAGTGACTGGGCAGAGTCGGAGAACAGCACGGTACCGTGCCCATTCGCTTCAAAGTAGACGCCCACGTCGAATGACTCGGCGGCGTGATGCAGATGCTTGACTCCCGTAGAGGTGCAAACAACCGGTACGCGCTGGCGAAGAGGCGAAAAGACGCAGATGCACGTTCGCCTTCAGCAACAGCAACGTCGTGGACAGTCCTTTCAGCTCTGCTCACCTGGGACAAGTACTTTGTCGAACCTCCATTCGCGTAAGCGGTCTGCACGCATCCGATCTTGATTTCATCGGCTATCCCTGCGCGCTTGACTAGTTCGCTGATGTAATCGGCCACGAGAGCAGCGATCCTATCGCCATCCAATAATCTGAAGCTCTCCTTCTGCGAAGCATGCCCATTCAAGTAGTAGTACACAATGCGGTCCGCATCGCCATCAAAGCTGCACAGACGCTCCCCCTCGGCGACCTCTTTTTCGAAACCAGAAGGCAGCGCCTGCTTCGTCTTGACATGGTCTGCTCCACAGCCGTTGTTGAGCGCTCCGGCGGTATCGATGGATGTGCGAAGAGCTCGCACCTGCAATGCCGACGCAGGCAAGTACTTTTGGAAACGCTGCAAAGAGATCGCACCCACACCGTTGGCACAGTCGACAGTAAGGGGAGAGGTAGCTGGCTTGTCGGCCTACACAATGGATCAAACACAGGCTCAGCAGTCCGCGCAAATTCGGCGTCAGTATGGACGACGAGCACTCACGATGGCCCTCTGGAAGGCATCCGCAAGCTTTTTGTAGTACCCTTCCTCCGTGGGCTCTCCGTACGGATCAGGAGTGCTCTGAGTGTTGTAGGCCTTGACAAGGTAGTGCAGTTGGGGAGTAGTCAGCAGACCTCCGTTGCGTCCCTCTGCACCTATTGCGGCCAGACCCGCTTCGATGGCTTTGACGAGCTTGGGACTCGAAGGGCGCGTATCGTGAGCATAAACGACGACTGCCGGAGTCTGCAAGTTGATACTGTCCGCCTTGATCAGCCTTTGCAGCACTGCAAATAGCTCTTCGTCCGTCAAGGCGTTCGCTGCTTCTGTGCAGTATGGCTCCCAGTTCGAAGCCAGCATCTCTCCTCGTGGATCCACAGCTTTGAGTCCATTGTCCTGGGTGGAAGAGCGGTGGACTTGGTGAGCAACTCAACGACGTCAGAGCGTATTTTGTGCTTGCATACTCACTGGTTCGGGATTGTGGGATGCAGTTACCATCATACCGACGACTTTCCCGCCCATTCGTTTGCTTCTGAGTGCGCTGATGAGTGCCAATCTGAAACAAGTGCTTTCTAGTACATCTCCTCTGCGAGCACAAAATGGGGACATCAAGTTGACGCAATTAGTGCCAAGCCGGGTAACCGGCCAGGAAAGAGGATTGTCACTTACTTTGTTCGGACACCGGCGGTGCCATATGTGAATTTGATGCCATCTGGCTTGGGGTATGATTTGGACGCTTCGGAGATGAGAAGGGTGGGAAGCCCGTCGGTCGCTCGAACGGCAAAGTCTATGTTGGATGGAAGCGCCATGATGGTGGGTGAGGAGCGTGTGCGCGAGTGTGAGAAGGGTAAGTGTGATATGGGAGAGCGCCTTGGATCGTCACTTTATCGATGTACACTATGCTGAAGTCACTTTGTCGATGTATGCTATGCTGAATGATGATGATGGCGTCGACGAGTCGGTCCACTTGTGAATAGGTTCGTGTGTCTGCTGCAGATTCGCCGATGCGGTTAATGTGTCGGGCGCATGGACCTACTACGATGGGTTCATGCATGCATGCTGCGCGCAGGCTGGTGTTGGGCGCACGGACGCACGGGGACCACAGCCACGTAGGCGTCCCACTCAGCATCGGCCTCTTTCTTCCACGTGGTTGCCTGCAACGGGTGTGGAACACATGCATGCATGGTTGGTTGCCTTCTGGCTGAGAATAGTGAATGGTGAATTGGATAGACTCACACCTACCACAAGACCCGATGATCCACGCTCGCCGTATAGTCACCCCCAGATCCTGCTCGCTCTCCTCAAGCAGGCCAGGCTTAGACCGAGAGCAAGCGAGAAGCGAGGCAGCCTTGACGTAGCAGACGTCAAGCAGCCCATCCGGTCCTTCATCCAGGGCGATCTGGCACTCCACAGAAAGCTCATCTGGCCCTCACTCGCACTTTGACTTCAGCGGCCACATCTCATCCTGTGTACCACGATCACCACACCAGTCATGGCCTCCTCATCCACAAATCTTCTGCGCTCGTTAGCAGTCGCACGATCGCGCATCTTCCAAACATCCACACCCAGCCTCTCCAATCCGGGTGGTGTGCGAACCGGATCCAAAATCCTACGTGCCAGATTAAGAGGTCCTAGCATGTTGAGGTACTATCCTCCTACGCTCAATTTGAGATCTGTCAACATGTTAGGTAGAGAGCTGGAAGGGGATTTATGGAGGGACGTGGTGGATTGGAACGAGAGACAGCGATTGGCTGATCTGGACAAGGCTAAACATTATGGGAAGAACCCGCCCAAGAAGGGTGAGTTTCCAAGTCAACACGCGGGATTAGCAGGTGCTCGTGTGACACAATGGTGGAATAGGGAAGAAAAGGGGACTTTGTCTGGATTTGATGAGACGATATTCGTGTAATGCTTACATCTCCTTTCCACCTCTTCGCTTGCAATGCTCCGGGCAGGTCAAGGACGAAGAGCAGCTGTCAAAGGAAAGAGGTGATGCGCACTCTTACTCGCCGCGCCTCCAGTATAATGCTTCACACGCCCTCTGATACACTCTACGCATCCGCTTCGCAATCGATTCTGAGTGTCACCCGCCGTCGAATCTTTGGATGAAGGTGCAAGGGTCGGGTCTCGAATTCGAGATGTGAGACTGGAAACGGTTCATGCGAGCAGCTGCTCTGCTCTGCTCTGCTCTCGGTGTGGCTCACGCAAGCCATTCGTCACAAATGATACGCAAGCAGACGCCATTTGGCCGGGTCGATGTAGATGTAGGAGGAGGTGGAGGATGTGGGGCAGACAGATATATCGAAAGCCGTTCGAGGGTGGAATCAGCTCAAGCTGACTTGCTCCCGTTCAATCACAACAAGCTGACTTGGCATTCTTCAGTCCAAATCATTCCTGATCCTCACACGCATATAGAAAGCGTACGATCGAACTCTAAGAGTCACGAGTGCAAAAAGAGCGTGCAGCTGACTTGAAATTGCCTTCGAAAGTGTGAGTCATACTCGTGGCTGGATGGCAAAATGCCGTGCAAAGCTTTGCGAGTCACGGCGACACATGCAATCGCATTGAAGATTGTGTAAAAGCTGTGCAAAAGCTGCGTTGGGAGCGCTGCTTAGTGCACTTGGTCGCTCTACCCTGACCGCTTGCGCTCGACCTTCACCACTTCACACCCAATCAATGTATGGCAAATTGTGTGACTCGAGAGCATTTCTCGAGTCAGACGGTGACGGATGGTGATCTGGTCGAATCTTGAACCTGTATCGGAACGGCGCGCAGTTTGGAGCGCCAAGTCAGAGTCAGTCGTGAGTCGCGAGTCGCGAGTCGCGAGTCACGAGTCTGTGAGTCAAGGTCAAAACGAAACTACGACGGCGAGCGATTCGATTCTGAATGAGGTCATATGGCCGTGGGTGTGCCGTGCCGCGCCCACGTGGACCGCGTTCATGGAAGGCGGCGATCAGCGCGACGAGTGCGTTTGCTTGCTTGCTTGCTTGCTGCAACTGCCTGCCTGCCTGCCTGCCTGCATGCATGCATGCCTGCTGTATGCAAGCGTCACTCGTCACTCACGACGGTGCCTCTCGAGCCAAGGCACCTTCAAGTTGAGTCTCTCATACAGAGACAGCTCCTACAATTTTCACGTCCACATCCCCGTTCGGAACAAGAGGTACCCGCATTCGTCTTGATCGCGCTTCTCACACTTCCATCTGGTGCTCCACAATTAAAGGCAATCCTACCCCTTCTACGTGTGCGTCTGCTTTGCTCAGTCCATTTCTCGTAAAGCCAGCACAATAGATAGAGGAGCTCCCAAGACTCTTTCGAGGTGGCGCAGCTGCTCGCATTTTTTTGTCACGATGAACCCCAACGCTCGTTCCTTCGCTTTCAATCCTTCGGCGTCCGGCTTCCAGCCAGGTGGTGCCCAAGGTCAAGGTCAAGGTCAGGGGCAAGGCGACCCAAACCCGCACCAAGGGCAGCCGCAGGGTAATTACTACCAGCAAGGCTTTACAGGCGCGGCAGGAGGAGCGCCTCCTCCACAGCAATACGGTGGATACGGACAACAGGGGTACACTGGGTATGGCTACGGACAAGGCCAAGGTCAAGGGTATGGAGGATATCCACAACAACAAGCGTATGGAGGATACGCCCAGCAAGGTTTCACAGGCCAAGGATCACCTTACCATGGTCAAGCCCAAGCTAGACCGGCTGCAGGATCCAATTTGCCGCCTCCACCTCAAGCCAGAGCGCCGATCCCCGGTGGAGGTCCTGCAGGTCTTCCCCCGAGACCTGTAGACGAGACTTCAGGAGCCGATGAGGGCCAAGTCAGAAAACCTGTTAGTATGTCCCTTGGGGGTGCAAAGGCTACACCCGCATCTGCAAAGGCCGATGATGCGCCCCGGAAACCAGTCAGCATCAGCATTGGAGGTGCGAAGAAGGAAGCACCGGCGCCGACTACTGCTGGTGATGCGCCGCGCAAACCCGTTAGCATCTCTATTGGTGGCGGAGCGGCTGCTCCCAAAAGCGGTGAAGCGTCTACAGCTCCGCCACCTGCCGCTACAGCTCCAGCAGAAGGTGCGTCTGACCCTGCTGCCGCTTTGCCAGCTCCAGCAGCTCCAGCAGCAGTTGCGGCACTGAAGGGCGAAGCAGCAGCAAAGGCCGCTTCGACGCCCGAAGCGTCCCCGCCTGGATCCCGGTCCGAATCGCCCGTCGCCGGCAAAGCTTCAGCATCATCCGCTTCTGCATCTGCGTCTGCACCAAAAAAGAAGATTGCCGGAGAAAAGAGCGCGACGGATGCTGAAAAGGTGTTGGACGAGGCACACAAGGCTACGGACGAAGAGACGCTTAAAGATCTCTTTGGCGATGCGCACGTCAAATCTCACTTGAACGTTGTGTTCATCGGACATGTCGATGCGGGAAAATCGACAATGGGAGGTCAGTTACTGCATCTGACAGGAATGGTGGACAAGAGGACGCTGGAAAAGTTTGAAAAGGAGGCTAAAGAAGCTGGAAGAGAGAGCTGGTACTTGAGTTGGGCACTCGATTCTACGCCTCAGGAACGTGAAAAGGGCAAGACTGTAGAGGTCGGCAGAGCTTTCTTCGAGACTGGAAAGAGACGCTACACGATCTTGGACGCGCCCGGACACAAGAGTTACGTGCCTAACATGATCAGCGGCGCTGCTCAGGCCGACATTGCCATTCTGGTGAGCTTGGGTTGCTATGATCATGCATCGCAGCGATCAAAGTACTGACGCGCCGCACGCTGTTCCCTTTACAGGTCATCTCGGCCAGAAGGGGAGAATTCGAGACTGGTTTCGAGAGGGGAGGACAGACGCGCGAGCACGCGGTGCTGGTCAAGACTGCCGGTGTGCAGAAGCTGGTCGTGGTGGTGAACAAGATGGACGAGTCAACTGTCCAGTGGGACAAGTCTAGATTCGACGAGATTCAAACCAAAATGACACCTTTTCTCAAGGGAACTGGCTTCAATCCAAAGACGGATGTCACTTTCCTACCAGTGTCCGCTTATGCGGGACATAATCTCAAGGATCCTTTGCCCAAGGGTGTGGGCGAGTGGTACAAGGGCCCCACGCTGCTCTCCTTTTTGGACGACCTCAGCTTGGCCGATAGAAAGATCAACGATCCCTTGAAAATGCCCATCACCGAAAAGTACGCGGATATGGGTACGGTGGTAGTGGGCAAACTGGAAGCTGGATCGGTGAGAAAAGGCGATTCCATACTGGTCATGCCGAACGCGGTTTCGGTGGAGGTGGTGAACATCACGAACGAGCAAGACGAAGAAGTGCCAGCTGCTATTTCGGGGGATAATGTGCGAGTAAAGATCAGAGGTGTGGAGACGGAAGACATAAGCGTAGGCTTCGTCCTCTCGGACGCCAAGAAACCGGTCCATGTAGTCACACAATTTGAAGCTCAATTGGCCATCCTAGACTCGAGAAACATCATCGCTCCTGGATTTCAGGCCATGATGCACGTTCACGCCGCATCGGAGGAAATTCAACTCAATGCTTTGCTCCATTATTACGACAAGAAGACGGGAAAGAAGAGTCGCAAACCTCCCGCGTTCGCCAAGAAGGGTGAGTGCGTCGCTGTTGCTTTCCATGCAACACGCGCTGACTAGACTTGCGTGATACCCTGTTTTGAAACTCGATCGCTTCTGTAGGCATGAAAGTGGTAGCGCTCATAGAGACGACTGCCCCCATCGCGATTGAGAAGTTTGCAGACTATCCGCAATTGGGCCGCTTCACCGTTCGAGAGGAAGGTAGAACCATTGGTATTGGAAAGGTGACGAAGCTTATCAGCTCCAAGGAGGATTTGCCAGATCTCGCCAAGCTGGGCATTGATGGAAAGGCTTGAGGAAGCCTCGCGTGTTGATGCGCAGCTCGTCACCTCACTGTCCTTCCTCTTGCAAAACGACACGATACACGAGAGAAAGTGATGGGAAGCCGTGCATTTCTTGTGGTTTGTTGTGGGGCCTTGAGGCCCACATACCGAGGATGTTGCACACTTTGCGTATCACCGTACTCTGGTACGCTCGGGGGGAAAGCGGCTTTACAAGGTTGCATACATGCATCAGAAGCACATCATCATTGCCATCGTTGTCTGACGCGAATTCCACACACAAAGCTGCTGCTTGATGGCGCTCTTGTAAAGGTCTACACGCCGCGCAAAGTGCCACGTGGGCTCAACGCGTCGCGTCGCGCCACTCGACTCTGACTCGAATTTGTGCCAGACGCGTTTGGGTCTCGTCCGAAAGAGCAGCGCGGGACCTAATTTCAAAGAAATTGCGACGCCCTTCGAGAAAAATGATTTTGCTCGGTTTGGCGACTTTGCATGCAGCAGCAGCACGAACGCTGTAATTTTTTCTGGGGGGAGTCATGACGAGGTGCTCGAGCGTGCGTGGGTCATGGCTGCTTGGGGCCGCCTTGATCAGATGAGCGGCGAGCGCACTCTGATGCACTCCACGATCAGGTCGAACGCCCGCCTGTCCCCAAAGCAAGCCAGAACGACTCTGTATCCCACGTACATCGACACTTGGAACTAACCCATTCGGACTCGCGATCTCAGCTGAGACCGCCTCGAACGTGTTTAGCACCGATTCGAACAGCCTCGTCACTGCTGACAATGGCACCCACTGCAAGCTCCACCTCGGCCGTGCCATCGACATCGGCCAAGGCGCTGCTCGACCCTGCTGATGCGCTGAGCACCCTCGCGTCTTACAAGACTGGCGATGGCTTGAGCATGGATGAACTCATCGACAGCCGTCAGCACGGCGGCTTGACTTACAATGGTGAGCAGCGATCTGATTCTTCTCATCTTCACTTCCCAAGAACCTCGACTAACATCTCAACACACGCACCTGCCCAATCTCTAGACTTTTTGGTATTGCCAGGTTACATTGACTTTCCAGCCTCTGCTGCATCGCTCAAGACCAAAGTGACTCGCAATGTGACCCTGAACACTCCATTTCTCTCTTCTCCGATGGACACGGTGACAGAGACGGACATGGCTATCGCCATGGGTCTAATGGGAGGTATGGGAGTCATTCACAACAATCTCTCGGCAGAGGAACAAGCTGAAATGGTTCGAAAAGTCAAAATGTACGAGAATGGATTCATCACAGAACCGCTTTGTCTCTCTCCAAACGCTAAGGTTGGAGATGTGCTGGATATCAAGCAGCGCTTGGGCTTTGGCGGTGTACCGATCACTGGTGAGTCAGCTGCTTTCTGCTCAGTACGTCTCTTGGGCTACTTGCTCGCTGGTCTAGCACCAAGCGGCAAGTGCTGAGCGGCTTTCCGTGATGAAAACAACGATTTTGCTGTAACCTTCGTTCTTCCGAATAACCTCTTACGAGGTGGGATGGGGAGACTTGATAACCTATGTCCACTGACCTTTGCTCGCCAGCTCGTATTCGTCCTCGAGTCTAGCACGAACTCAACTGACCCGCCAACTTTGTTTGTGCACGCTAGATACCGGAAAGATTCGCGGCAAGCTGCTCGGTATCGTCACTGCTCGTGACGTGCAATTCCGCCGACCAGACGTGTCGGTGACGGAAGTCATGACTGTCGATCTGGTCACGGCTCGGCAGGGCATCACCTTGGAGGAGGCAAACACCATCCTGCGCGATTCCAAAAAAGGAAAGCTTCCAATCTTGGACGAGGCTGGCAACCTCGTCTCTTTACTCGCCAGATCCGACCTTCTCAAGAACCAAAACTTCCCATTGGCTTCTAAGAGGCCCGAGTCCAAGCAGCTGTACTGCGCTGCTGCCGTAGGCACCAGACCCTCTGACCGGGAACGTTTGTCACTCCTTGTCGATGCCGGCTTGGATGTGGTCATCCTCGACTCGTCTCAAGGAAACAGCGTGTTCCAAGTAGAGATGATTCGCTGGATCAAGAGCACCTACCCGCACATCGATGTTATCGCGGGCAATGTCGTCACACGAGAGCAAGCTGCAACTCTGATCGCTGCTGGCGCCGACGGTCTCAGAGTGGGTATGGGCAGCGGTTCCATCTGCATCACTCAGGAAGTCATGGCGGTGGGTCGACCTCAAGGAACAGCAGTGCACGCTGTTGCCGAATTCGCAAACAGGTTCGGTGTGCCGGTCATTGCTGACGGAGGCATCAGCAACGTGGGCCACATTGCGAAAGCCTTGTCCCTAGGTGCCTCGGCCATCATGGCTGGAGGCTTGTTTGCCGGAACGACGGAAGCGCCAGGAGATTACGTGTACAGAGACGGCAAAAGGTTCAAGGCGTACTCTGGCATGGGGTCCCTCACCTCCATGGCTCGCAAGACGAACAAGATTTCGGGAGAGAATGCGGCTACGCAGAGGTACTTCTCGGAAGAGGATACGGTCAAGGTGGCACAAGGCGTTACGGGCCAAGTGACGGATAAAGGTAGCGTGCTGCCTTTTATCAATTACCTCTACACTGCCTTGCAGCACAGCTTTCAGGACATGGGAGTGCAGAGCTTGGACCAACTGAGGAACAACGTCAAGGTGGGAACGCTCAGGTTCGAACTTCGGACCGCTAGTGCTCAGCTCGAGGGTGGGGTGCACGGTCTGAGCTCGTACGAAAAGACGCTATACAAGTGATCTGTTCGCTTGCCCTTGCGCATCGCCATTCCCGCTGTTTCTCGACCGAGTTCCGCCGACCCGCACAATCCATGTCGGCTCGGCTTTTTTCGGCGTCGGCTTCCCCGATCTTGATGCCTTCCACGTCGCCAGGCAGACGCACTCCACACGAATCCAGAGCGCCCTGTATGATGCCTCTTCTCTCTGACCTCCGCGCCCGCTTTGCACCTCACTCACGACTCGACTCAAACTCAGCCATGCCGATAAGGGAAATTCTCGTCTGAAAGAAAACATCCCCTCTCTCTCTCTTTCTCTCTCTCTCTCCCCCTCTCCCTGCCTTTCCCCCGATCCCCCACATTCGACAAATTATGCTCTCAACTTTTGTTTATGAATCACGACATGCGTCACCCATCTCAACACTTGCAGGCTCGAAATGCTCACATCTACTTTGAACGTGTGCTTCGCGTGCGTGAATGCGTACTTGACGCCAGTCTGAGTCCGTTATCGAGCTGCGACGAGAAGGAGGGCCGCAGTCCCACGCATCTTTGGGGGGTCCTGTGCAATGTACTCTTTAGAAGCGCCTACGGCGACTGTCCCCCCGGGCTTCGACCTTGAAGGCTGCTTGGAGATGAAGGGTCGGAGTGAAAGCGAACCCATTCGACGGGCACAGCTACACGATTCGCGACCTTGTTCATTGACTTGCGTGTATGGCCGACGATGCGATGATGCGATGGATGACACGACTCAACAGGAAGTGCACGCGCACGGATCATGCACGATTTTTGAGAAGATGCAACCGACGGGCGTTGCGTGCGTGCACGGCGGGTCAATCGTGAATGTGACATGCGCGCCTACCAATCAGAACAGAGAAGAGCTGAGAAACGTGGATTTGATCCGCCATCCACACTCGTGACTGTGACGACGTCGAGAAGGGCATCGTCTTTGCTAATTTTTTTTTGCCACGACGTCGCCTTATTATTGCCCTACACGATTGCGAGTTCTCGATCGCATCCGACCCTGCTTTCAGCTAGCTCATTCCCCCGGCTCAAGTTAGGGATCGGTGTGGAGGACTTGCGAGTGGAGGACGAGAAGAAGTGCTAGAAGAAGCGCAGAAGGAGGGGTCGCGCAGGGGTGGGAAGGATGTTGAGAGCAGGTAGCGTCGGTAGAGCGGCAAGGCTTGAGCCTTGCTCAGGTCTTCACTCAGCAAAAGCACTCGCACACACAAGCACAAGCACCAATCGAGCGTGGGACGTGGCTGGTGGGCGACCGCGCTGTTCATACTGCACCTTCGGCTCCTCGGCTGTCACACCTTTCACCTTGGCTCATGCTCCTGAGCATCATCGGCGCGCCATACACACCAGCACCACTTCAGCACGACAACATCTGCTCTTTTCCGGCACCATTCTGGATCAAGCTACCACTTCTTTTGTGCCTTTTAAAAAGGAATGGATCGCAGCCCTAGGTGCGCCGGTTGAGGATTTGAGAAGGGGTTTGTCAGTCGTCGGACTAGATATGAGTGACGATGTGGGAGGAGGAGGAGCCATCGTCTATCGGACACTAGGCGACAGATCAGCTTTCCACCCTGGCCTCTGGTCCGAAAATAGCAACGCTCCGAATGGGACAAGGACGATAGAAGGTCATGAAGCTAGACGTTTGAAACACGTTCGAACGCGAATAGCAACATTTGGACGGAATACGCATGGACAATTGGGATTGGGATTCACTTCTCACGAAGCGACTTGGGGGATTGTTAGAGGTGGATACTGGGGAGAAGGAGGTGTAAAGTTGGTCAAGATGGGAAATGCTGCGGGGCTCATCGTTACTGAACTTGGTGTCTTGCACGAGCAGGAGCAGGAGCAGGCTCAGCAGGCTCAGCAGCAGCAGGAGCAGCAGCAGCAGCAGCAGCAGCAGGCGGAGCAAGAGAAGCGTACAAGTGCAAGGCATGCTTTGTTCGCTTTCGGAAGTGAGTCTTGAGGCTAGATCCGAATCTAGGGTAGGCTAGGCTAAAGGGAGCGCGACAGGCCTTTCAACTTCCGATTCCGTGTCAGTCGAGACGCGCAAGAATCGCTCAGCATTCCATGCCTCGTTCGCCCGCCTACAGATCACACGACGGGTCAACTAGGTCTTACAGACCCCTCATCGCCCTACTCCACCTCCCTAGCCTCTCAGACCAGTCAGTCAGGCGAACCGCAAATGGAATTGTACTCTGCTCCACGTCGCGTCTTGCTCAAACGCAGCGATCCGAGCGAGATGAACAAGAGAAGAGGAAATGAAAGCGATACCGATGAAGGCATGAGGGTGATGGACGTAGCTCACGGATTGGATCATACGATCTTGTTGATCGAGCGATGTGGGACTGATGGTGATCAAGAGCAAGAAGTCTGGGTGACGGGTAGTGAGTAGTACATCAGCACAATCGCACGTGTCGATGCACGAACTGACACGCGGGAAGCTGCGCATTGATTTGATGTTCATGCAGTCAACACGGACGGTCAACTAGGTCTCGGCTCATCCGATTGCTCTCCTCAATTTCTCACTCGTTCTTTCCTTCGCCTCGAAACCTTTTGGGATGCTTCGGATCCTTTGATGCTCATTCGAGCAAGTGGGGACACCTCGCTCGCCCAGAGCAGATCAGGTCGCGTATGGACTTGGGGCAATTCAGAGTATGCTCAAGCTTTTGGAGGAGAGGTGCAGGAAGCTATCAGGCAGCCTGTGGAGGTGACTGCATTTGTGAAAGATGCGCTCAGGGAGGGGTTAGGGCCGAAGGAAGAAGGACCAAGAGTGAGGGATATTCAGCTGGGGGGTAGTTGGGCGGTGATGCTTGACAGTAAGTTGCTCGGTGCGCATAGATGTTCCGCAGCTATTCTTCATGTCTGACGTTCCCCTTGCTTGACTCGCAAAAGCTTGGGGACGAGTATTTACTGTAGGCTATGGACCCATGGCTAGAGGTTCTTCAAACCGATGCAGTCTTACCCTGCAACGCGTTCCTGATCTCCCACCCGTCCAATCACTGCACACTTCTCTCGATGCCATCTTTGCCATCTCCCAGACCTTTCTCAACGATCGAGATGCAGCTTCGAAAGCTCAAAGTCAAAGATTGTTTGCTTGGGGACTTGATAAGAGCGGAAAGTTGGGTATGGGACTCGCATCGCGTCTAAATGAGAGAGACGCTGATGCCATATTTGAGGGGCCCGTGGATGAGAGGATCGACGAAGCCAAAGAGGTACATTTACCCCCCTTACGGCTTGCCGCAGCCTTGCACCAACGACGCGCCTGCTCGACGAATAGCGAACTCGGGAGATTGTCCGAGCAATCTGATGATCAGGCAAATCGAGGCCCGAGGATACTGGACATTGCCGCGGGCGGAGAGTGCACACTCTTGCTCATTGAAGATGGATTGGAAGAGGTGGGCGCTTGGATCTTGCCAGATGAATAGTCTAGCGATCGAGTCCACTACCACATCGTCGCTTCTTGCCCATCCGCCTCTTTGCTCGCTCTCGCAAGCTAGGTCCACCCGGTCAATTTAGCCTGCACAAGCTGCTCGAGTCGCGATCTTCTCGTCGCCCGCAAAGTTTGAAGAAACGGCCGCCCGATCTGCTTCAAAGTCAAGCTTGGGCTGCGTGATCGCATCTCCTCTCCCGCTCGAGCGAATAGCGCAAAATTCCCCTCAGGTTGCCGCCGAGACGAAAGGCTAAATTTTTCACCAAACCATGCAATGGAGCGCACGTCTTCTAGACATCTGCAAATCATCCTGTAATAATATTACACGCAAATTTTACATTGTTCAGTTCCAATCGCGTTGATCCACCCTGCGTTCAAATTGAGCAACGTTCCGCTCATTGATCCAAAAAGACGCGTGAAAGAGGTCGATGTCCACCAGATCCGCCCACTCTGAGTGTATCTTGTCTCCGAAGGCTCTTTCGTCCATTGCCCAGCGCCGCGCCTGCCGACTTGCCAAAGCTTCCCTCGACTATTCCGCCGACACCGTGATCGCGATGAGCTCTGCCGCCATTTCTCAGCTCCTTGATCGCCTCATCGAGCTGTCCACGACCACCGCGGTAGCTCTTGCGCAAAGGGTCGTCCGCAGGCACTCCGGACGAGCGCGACTTGTCCAGGCTGGCCGCAGCGGCTGCTCCCCAAGACCGGAACCGCGCACCCGTCAATGTGCCAGAAGCGGTAGGTGTAAGGTCCGAGCCGACGGGGGAGAGCTGATCTGCTTCCTCGGCTTCTTCCTCGGCTTCTTCCTCTGCCGTCCGAGTCGTCGCTTCGCCTTCGGAGGACTTGGTGTCTGAGCTGCTGACCCTGTCGGCTTCAGCCGCGCCCTTCTTCCCACCCGCAAGAGGGCCGCGCACTTCTGGTCCGATAGGCTCTGGTATCTTTAGACGGCGAAGACCGGCGCCGAAATTGGCTTTTGCCTTCTTCTGCACTTCCAGCTCGGCTTTCCGATCGGCTTCCAAGACGTCGACTTCGGCACGCATCAATGCCTGTCCAAAGCTCGCTACAAGCCCAAAGAATTCCTCGGGCTTGACGACGGCCGGATCGTCGCCATAGTACGCGACCAGCCGGACCAAGTCATTTTGAATACTGTCGCCTGCCGAGCGCAGTGCTCGGACTTGGGACGTCGTCGTCGTCAAAAAGACGCCCGTAGCGGATAGGAAGCGATCACCAGCGGGGGAAATGGGAATCCTTTGCAACACGTCTGCCTCCGTGCGCACCTGCTCGTGACCACCTAGTAGGGCAGTGATGGAAGCCATGATGGACTGCGTGGACAGCCTTGCAGCCGCCTCGACATGGGGCAGGTCGTCCAAAAAGCCCACCAGAGTGCGGTCTGAGCGATTCAGCAAGCGTACCAAATAGTGCAAGAGCGAAGGCGTCGCAGGCGTTGCGACTGCCGGTTTGGTGTCACGCAGCTTGAGCAGGTCGACCAGTTGAAAGCCGATGGCTCCTCCACGGAACGTCGAACCGTTTAGCACATTCCCGAGCATGAGCACAGTCTGCAAAACGTGCTTGAACTTTTCGCTGGCGTTCATCTCGTCGCAAGCATCTCTGAGCACTTTCAGGTCAGGCTTGAGCTCCTCAAGATCCATCTCGAACTTCCGCATAAAGGTCATGCTAGTGAGCCGTTCGCCAAGCTTTGGAATGCCAACGATTTCGCGGAAGTACTGGTCCGCCCGGCTGAGTTGAGCGACATTGCCTTCGTAGTCGCGAATCATCTCTGCCTCCTCAGTGGTCGGCAAACAATTTTTGAGGGCCCGCAAATTGTCCAAGGAAAGTCTCTCCTCGTCCAGCTCCAAGATCGCTTGTCTGATCTGAGGGAATGTGAGCTTGATACGGGCAAGCAGGATCCCAACGCTGTGCGCCCGAGATGGGTCGATGACTGTCGCCGGAGCCGCCTTCTTTGCAGATGATCTCCCTACAGCGATTTGCGCCTGCGCGATAGTAGGAGCGGCAGCTTTGTCTAGGGCAAAGAGATTGTCTAGCTCGTCAATCTGCAGATCGATCTTGGAGGTAGCGGGCAGGTCGTGCCAAACTGTTCTAGCGAGCGCATTGTTGGGCAATTTATTCCAGAACAAAGCCTGATTGCGCGTAGGAGCGTCACTTATGTCAGCACGTTCGGATATGGCTAGAAGGAAGGGAGAAACTCACGCGACGCTTCTTCGCGGGAAATTTCGGTAGGGCTGGAGCTTTCGGCATCATTCGGAAGCCAGGAGCAGATGGGGCGGGAGGCGCATCAGGGGCGGGCGGAGGTACGGGCGGTCCTCCAAGAGCAGGAGGCGGCGGTGGCGGAGGAGGTGCGAGCGGTGCTCCTGCAGGAGGGGGAGGTGGTGGTGGTGGAGCCGGAGCCAGGGGTACAATTTGAGTTTGGCCGATGGCTGGTGCGGGCGGTGGCGGGGGAGGAGGAGGAGGAAGCGGGGCGAGAGGGGCGAGAGTCGCTGGATCCGCATCAGTCCCCATGTCTGCCTGCAAGGTTTGGCCGGATCCCGAGGGAGGAGCTGGAGCGGGCGGGGGTGGGGGTGGGGTTGGAGCGGGCGCATGACCAGCGGCGGGAGTGGGATTCTCGATGGCGGTAGGAGTGGGAAACATTGGCGGTGCGGGTGCAGCGCGATGGGCAATGTCCGAGGACGCAGTAGTACTTTGGGCCTGTGCGCCGGTAGGCGCGAGCTGCAGTTGCAAAAGAAGCCCTTGTAGCTTCGTGAGCTCTGCACGCAGCTCGTCCGCCTCGCTTGTAGCTTTGGCAAGCAGCTGTGAGTGCGATTGCTGAGTGACCGCGTCTCGCTCAATCGACTCTTGGGTACGACGAACGAGCTGATCCTGCAGCTTGGCTACATCGGCCCGCAAAGTGGCGATGGCGGTGTCCTTCTCAGCCAGCGCATCGATAGAGCGCTGAGCCATCGTATCAGCATCGACTTGTGAGGGTAATGGTGTGGGCGTGTCGGCCAGAGACGGCTTGACCGAGGTCGAGCCGGTCGCGGCATCGGGCTGTACAGATGCCTGGAAGCGTCCATATACAGCCTCAAGAGCCCTTTTCAGGTACTTGATTTCTCGCTCTCGCGACTCCAGCTGGCCTTCGGTGTCCGCAATGCGCTCTTTGTGATGCGCGATCTCCTCCATTAGGTTCGACCACTGCCTGTTGCGCTCCAGACGTTCTCGCTTCGCATGCTCCTCGCTGTCAGGCGCCCCGGAGCGATCGGGGGGACGGGATGCAGTCAGACGATCCACTTCGGATTGGAGTTGCAAGACCTGTTTCTCCTTTTGCACAAGACGTTGGATGACTCCAGCAAAATTCTCCCTCTCGCCGCGCTTTGGCCCGGAAGCGGATTCGCCTGAAGTCGAGGCTGTTCCGCCGTCCGAAATTCTTGGCAATCCTCGGAGCGTGTTGGCTTGCGCGATCGACTCGTTGAGGTCTGCTTTAAGCTGACTGCGCTCGTCGCTGAGCTCTTCAACTTTCGCACGTAGACCTTCAAGCTCTTCAACAAAGGAGCTCGGAACCGTACTGGTGTCGCTGAGTCGATTCGCCTTGATCATAGCATGCTTGCCGACAATATGCTGCACACTGGTCAGGTACGCCTTCATGAATGACCTCCAGCCTTCATCGAAATCGACAACTTCAACGCCATGCTCCAGGAACTTCTCTAGGACGAAGAGCAGATCAGCTTTGAGCTGATAGTCAATGTCTCGGGCGAGTATCTGCGTGGTGCTGCGGACCATGTCGCAGATCAGCGGATACAGGTCCGGGCTGTCAAGCTGCGCGACTCGAAGGAGCTCTCCAACCTCGCCAATAGTGCTCAAGCTGAGGCCTGCTCCATCGGCATTCGTGCCTTCTTTTCCAGCGTTGTTTCGCAATGTTCGGTCGTGCAGCTCTGCTTGGTCTTCTTGTTTCTCCTCGGCCCACACATGGAGCTGTACGAGCAGCGCATCCGGTGGCTCGACGTAGCGAAGACCAACCATCGCTTCGTTCAGCCCACGCCTTGCAAATTCGTCGCGCAGAACGATGCGCTCCTCTAAATCTTCAGGGCTGTTGGTGATGGCGTTGACAAGCACCATGGCCGACGTACGGTATTCCCACACGGCGGCTTCGTCTTCGTCTGCCTCCTCGTTCGTGTCTTCGTGTGAGCTACTCGTCTCGCTATCCGCATCGGACGTTCGCGTTTTGGACACGTTCAAGCTTCCAACCAGGAACGCGAAGCGGAAGCGCTCGCCTGAAGCAATAGCCAGCTCAGACAGAGCAGCGCACACAAGTCGGTGACCGTCCGCCAAGCTTAATACGCAAAGAGCACCAAGGACGTCGGCTATTTGAGACCTGAGCTTGTACGAGGGCGTTCGCAGAGCATACGCAATATACGTAATTAGCATCCCCTGCTGGAGGACTCTTTCAAATCCGAGCTGAGGTTAAGAATGGACGCTGAGGTCAGTGTCTGGGGAGTGGCGACTCGCCCATCATGCGCACTCACCTCTGTGTTCATCAATGTACGTAGGGACTTGATGCACTCGCCGATGATCACGTCGCTCATCTCTTGGCGGTCCTGTCGCTTGTCGCCGAGACGGGCAGTAAGAAGCGGGCCACTCTCGAGCCTCAGCAGATTTTCGAGCGCTTCAAGACCTCTCGCGTCCAAGAATCCAGCGATCCACATCAGTTTCGCCGAGGACAATGTCACCCTCAAGCTGATGAGATGCTTGACCAAGTCCTTGCGGTTCAGCTTGCCGCTGAGGAGCGCATTGGAAAAGAAAGCGGGCGAGTAGCGCTCGGCCGCATGAGATGGTGCTGCACTGGCCCCAGCAGCAAGCGCCGAGGGATCTGCGGAAGTGAGCGAGCTGACGCCTCCACCCCACCAGCTGCTCCACAAACTTGCGCCATGTCCACTACTGCCTGTATGATGCGACTTGAGCGCGGCTTCTGCAGCACTGCCGGCTGCTTGGTATGCGCCCGAGCCTTGCTCTGGTATCCCGGCGCCGTCGTCCGTCATGACAGTCGAAGGTCGACTATCCGCGCTCTCTTGTCCGCCAGTCTGAGCAGTCGCTAAACTCGATCTCGGACTGGCGTTCTCCTCTCCGCCCCAGCCTGCAATGCTCGCAATACTGAATCGATTAGCCCAGCCTCCAGTGAGAGCTGTACTTGCTCTGCTCAGAGTGTCGGCAAAGCCACCCGTTTCTGCACCAGTAGATTGGGGGGACAGAGGTCTAGCATGAGAGCCGCTCGCTGAGCGCGAGGGCGTCGAAGGCACTCCGTTGGCCGACCTGCTAGCCTCGTTCTGGCCGATCAAGAAGCGCTTGCGATCATCTGGCAAAGCGAGCATTGCGGTTCTGCTGGACCCCTTCATTCCAAGGTCCGCCATCAAGCTTTCGAATCGTTTCGCCAATTCTTCTCCCGTCAGCTGAGCGTTGCCGTGCGCGAGCGGCGAGCCGGCAGCAGGAAGAGCTTGCGCAAGTGGCGAATGTCTAGCCCCAACGCGCGGTGAATTTGGGGATCTCTCCAGCTCCAGCGGTCCACTGACACTCATCACCTTCACTTCGCGACCCGGTCCCCCACCACCTCCAATTGAGCGAGATCTCCCCGCGATGGCCGGAGTGGGTGTGCTCGGAAAGCCAGTTGCATGTTCTTGAGTGGCTATTGGACTCGTTGGAGAGTCTGGCGCCGCTACTCCCCAGCTATCAAACATTCGTGAGAGGCGTGCGGTCGCAGTATGAGGCTGGCCTTTTCCTCGAGCTTTCGGCGACATCAGCGCATGCGCGGCAGCTTGTGACAAAGAGCCTTGCGCGTTCGCAGCTCCTTGGCGAGCTTCACGATCAGCATTGGCCGCGGCAGCCATGGCCGCAGCCTCTCGTTCGGCTGACGTCAGTGTATGCGAGCCGTCATCGGTATTTTGCTGAAGATGATGCGGATTCACACCTTTCAAGGTGCCGCTCGCTTCTTCCTCGTCCTCCTCGATGATGCTCGTATCCGCGCTGAGTGCATCTAATCCTGGATCGCCAGTGCTCGGCCCAGCCGCCAATCCTGTGGTTGATATCTCTGAACTTTGCTGAGCAGGCGCCGCTGCGTTTCGCCCAAGACTCGCAGCCCAAAGTCCCAGCATGCCGGGCTTAGTCTGGGGTCGAGTCTCAGGCAGGAAAGGCCGTGGCGGCGATTCGGAGCTTGGAGCTCTACGAGCATGTTTTTGAAATCCTTGCGCAACAGTTCCGAGGCGGCTGAGCCAAGTCGCCGAAATGGTAAAGAGGAGGCCGGGGTATTCCAAGGGGGGCCCCGGCATCGTCGCTAGCAGAGGCGGCAAAATGGTGTGCGCGGGCAGCGCAGCTGGAGGCGGCACAGGGGCAGGGGCAGAGGATGGCGATTCAGGCAAGCTGGCAAGACCATATTCCACCCTCGCGGACTTGCTGCCTTGCAGCACGACTCTTCTAATGCCTAGCTCGTCGCACACCGCTTCGAGAAGGTCCGCAGCTGTTGAACCCGCTCCCACGCTGCCAGTTTCGAGTGCGGCTGGCGCAGGCAAGAAGCACACCCTGCCGTCCCACCCATCATAGATCTCTGGGACATGCGCGAATCGTATTCGGACGGCCAGTCCAGGTGCCCCGCACACCAGTCGAAGTCTAGGAGCGTGCAGATGTGACGAGAGCGCAAAGTCAGAAAAGCCGGAGCCAGCGACATTCGAGTCCAAGGTCCCCGCCAGTGCCTTTGATAGCGGAGCATGCGTAGGTGCAAGCGAGCCGTCGGCTTGAGGCATTAGCAGAGCATGCAAATAGGAGAATATCGGCGTATCGAGAGGAATCAAGCCTGAATGGCGCAAGGGCATCAGCTAAACTGCGTGGCCACTCACAAAAGACAACCCACTACTCACCATCTCCCAACGCTTCCAACTCTCCGTCATCCCATTCTCGATTGGGCTGCGAGCTTTCAACAGTCTGCAGCGCCCAGCTCATACCGCGAGCGTCTATATACCACAGAGGCGGCGCGCTTGAGGCATTGGAAGTATCTGCTGCTGCCAAAGGATCATAATGCGAGCCGAACACTCGAGTCAATGGCCCGACGTTCACTGTCTCCGAAAGTAACGTCGCGAGCAGGTTCGAGACGGTAGACTCGCGCTGCGTGCCATCTCTAGTTGACCCAGCGTAAATGGGTAAAGAAGCTGACAGGATAGTGGCATTGTCCGGTAGCACTACGTGCAGGAGATCCGAGACCACCATGCTCGATGTGCTGAAAGGAATGCAGCGTCAGCTTCCGTTGATGTCTCAACTTGTCCCCTTCAATCTGGCACCTGTTGTTGGTAAAATGCGAGCAATTGTGCGAATCTTAGTCGGGTGTCGTTAAGTCGTGAGTGCGGTGCCAAGTGTGCGTTCCAGGCAAAGAGCAGATGTCGAAAAAATCGCAGCAAGATTTCCAGCTCGGAACTGTATGTCGAAGAGTCGTAAAGCAGGCTGGGGAAGGGAATGACTAGGCAGCTTGTCAGGTTGCAGCAGGCGAGTCGCAGCAAAGATTAGTCCCTTGCACAGACCAGGGTATACGAGTGGTGGGCGGATGCTGCAACCATAGACATTAAGGATCGGTGCTGTGAAGGAGGAAAGCGTTGCCATGGACTGGAGACCCGTTCGTCGAAATATACGCCGCGCATGTCCGGCCCGCCTTGACGCGCGCGCTTTGCAGAACCCCTGATCCGCGCCTCCATGCTGCTGAGCATATGTATGCAGCACAGCCTGCGCGTTTCAGCTTTGCCTAGTGTCTCCAATCGCTCGTCACGTGATAGTATATCCACTCCGTGATTTGACCCGATCAAGGCGCAAGATTGTTCTGGAGTCTTACAATTGAAAGCAACTCTGCGACTTTCGACCTGATGGGTCAGCAGCAGGGCGGAGCAGCGGCGGATTTGATCCGACGGTCTACGCGCGGACCCTTTCCGCGGAGACGGACAGCCTCCACACAGCACCCACACAGCACACACACAACATACCTACAGTCACCAGTTTGAGTGTAGTCGTGAGTCGCACTGATCCGGGAGCAGCGCGAGTATTTATTATTATTGCCTCTCTCCTCAGCATCGCGCCCGTGGATAGTATACCGTAAGCGCTGACGCACTTCCGATGAGCAGCTTGAGCGTGATCTGGATTTGTGCATGGCAGCTAGTCGGTGAGAGAAATGGCACCCTGATCATATTAAGTGAGCCAAATGCTGATGATGATGCTCATGGACGAGTCGTGCTGCGCTGCACAAACCCCGCATGCCTAATTTCACGTTGTTCCTGCACACCAAGCAATCACGAGATGGCAGGCAGCCTCTTCTGAGCTGCCCAACTAATTTTGATTTGTCACCATACCGTATTCCGTCAGACGGACGGCCGACGTTTGTGGTGAATGCACAGCGGGCGCTCTTTGCGTTCGTGATCGGACAGCTCAGCCGCCTACTTTATGGGTCTGACGTATACAGGTGCGCACGTTGGATGGTAAGGGTCTGATCGCAACTTTTGGTTTCGGCATCGCAGCTCCGACAGGTAGTCTGCGGTCATGAGTGGGAAAGGACAGCTGTAGGAGAGAGGGGGCTAAAGGTACAAATACATGCTCATGATGTCTTGATGCCGCTCTCTCCTTCGAGCCCCAGCAGCCCGCACAAACAGCTACCTTGGCTCAACATGAAACTCCTTCTTCAAGCCCCCCTGCTTGCTCTCGGCGCCAGCTGCGTCTCGGCCGCATCCATCTCGACCTCCTCGGCAGATGCAGCAGCTGATGCCTTCACTCTCTCTACCGCCCTGGGTCTCCCAAGCGCGCCGGCCAGCTTGATCCAGCGGTTCACTACCTGGCTAGGCGGCAATGCGGCTCAGGTGCAAGCCACCTACGAGTCTCTCGGTGGCCCTGTAGAGGGCAGCGAAGACAAGAGTCTGCTCGAGATCATCAAGTCCACGCCCGACTTGTCATTCTTTGCCAAAATCCTCAACTACAGCTCCGACTCCACCAAGGAATTGCTGGACGGGGGCAAAGACAAGCTTACCTTGCTAGGTGAGCTCATTAGAGCACGTGCCGACAAGCCGGTCATTGTCATTTGACGCGTCGCTGACGCACTCCGTCTTCATTTCCCTTCTCCTCAGCACCACTCAACTGGCATCACGATGACCATGCCGGCTCCGATATTGACTCCACCACGGCTAGCATATACGGTCCCCGCTCCGTCATTGCCCACTGGGCTCATCTCGAGTCGTCCGTGGACGAGCTCAGCGCTTCATCTGGAGATGACGATGACGAAGAAAAGCGCAAGCGTCGCGCAGCGATTCGATACCTGATCGATCTGACTGTGCGCTACCACCTCATCGCACCCGATTCGGGCGCCGCCGTCACCGCCAAGCAGATCGCGGCAAAGAGCAGTGTCGCCACTGAGCTCGTCATACCGGCAAGCGCGGAAAAGTATGTTGGCAAGCTGCTCGGTGGAGCACCTTTCCGCCTCAGAAGTGGAAAGAGCCTGCTCCCTCGCCCCGGTGTCTACTTCAACTTTTTCTCTCGCCTGGTGCAGCCTGATGTGAAGGCCTCCGGAGGATCGATCTTGCACGCAGTGTCCCTGCCCCTGCTCATTCCTCCATCCGATTTCCAGACTGTCTTGTTCGGCAGCGCATACAATCTTGGCGCGACCGCTACGGCTCTGTACCGTACTGGGGGCGCTGGCTTCTTCACGCTGCCGCACCTCAAGCACGATGATGATAAGTCGGGACATGCTGCGCAGTTCCTTCGAATCCTCGAGGAGAAGGATGATGACGGATACAAAGCTCCTGCGCTTCCTGGTCCTGGAGAGCCTGGCATCACCTTGTTCGCCCCGACCAACCTTGCGTGGACCAAAGTGCCTGCCCGCTTCAAGTTCTTCCTTCTCTCTCCATTCGGCACCAGACTTTTGGCCAAGGCCTTCATGCTTCACGCTCTGCCCATCAACATTGTCTATGCCGACGCGGTTTATCAATACGATTTCGATGAGGACAAGGCAGCTTTCCCAATCCACGGCAAGCACAGCGTCGAGCACAAGCCGCTGCCAGTCAATGTGACGACGTATGAGCTCCAGTCTGCTCTGCCGAAGCTGAAGCACAAACATCACCATGACGGAGATGCTGACGCCACCAAAAAACCTTCGCGCGAGATCGTCACCGTTAAAGTGTACTGCTACCCCCTCGTTCCGGGTGGCGGACCTCTGCAGACGCGTGTCGAGGTTCAAGGAGTGCCCGTCGTCGTCCAAGATATTCCAACGGCGAACGGTGCTGTCCACCTTATCGACAGCTTCATCATGCCCAAGGGGCACGAGCATGGCAAGTCTATCGCTCCAGGCCAGGAGTGGGCAAGCGAGAACCTTTCTGGCGTCTGGAAAGAGATCGACGAAGAGAGCGCTAGGCTCGGATTCTCTGATGATCAGAAGCAGCAAGATCTCTGAACTCGGTCATTCTGCCAACGAATGGCAGAATCTCATGGCTGATGCCCCATCTTCTCCCGACAACGATGTATCCTACCACCACGTACGAACCACTCTGACTTCACTTTGCCCTGGTCTTTCGTCCCTCCACATCCATTAGCTTGTAAAGAGCACGGCGAATGGATTCATCGATGCACGCCCTCTATGCCCTACGTGCAACTTGCTCTCGTAGTTTTGCCCCCCTCCTACTTGATCGAGCTGGGCGAAGAGTGTGGACAAATTCTTGCGATCCTCATCTCCATAGGAGATGGGCTGGGAAAGGCCGTTGATGCGGGCAATCCAGTCTCCGCCCACGTTGTGGGCGCTTCCAAGCCAAGCGCAGCGCATTGCAGCGTTCACTACCGTCGCACTCCAAGTGTGGATGATTACGGGGAAAGGGAGGTCTCTTGAGATGAAGTGTCGCCTGACCACTCCGAACAAGCAGCTATTGACATGGCTGGTGTAGGTGAAAGTACGGGCCGCTGATTCGTAATGACCAAAGTTGTGATTGATGTGGACGAGAGAGCCAAGTGTTGGCAGCGATGCCGCTGCGCGCCTCCACCTGCTAGCCCAACATGAATCCCTGCATATGAGCAGGCTACCTACAGTCAGATTTAGCTGGCTCAATCATGCACGCCTCTCGACCTGCAAATTTTCCGCACGACTCACAAATCGTGAACCTGAATGTGAATCACTACTGAATGTGGGGGGATGGGTAGGTGCATGGCTAGCTTGCATGTTTCTTCGGCACGTCAAAGCTACAACAATCTGTTGAATTAGGGACCGAGCCGGTCCGAGTCTCGCATCAACAAGTCGATCCGAGCACAGCAATTCAGACTTTCAGGTTTCACGGCAAGCAGAAAGCCTCCAGTCTGACACTTGAAGAATGAAGCTCCAAAGCGTGTCCAAGAGCCTGCTGTTGCTGCCCTTCCTCGCGGCCTGCCTGGCTTCGAGCAGCGCTTCTGCGCCAGAAACAAAGCGGGCGCATACCAGTCTAAATTTGCGCTCTTTGGCAGCGCTTCCTGTCCCTTTCGTTGCTCGAAATGGATCTCAGCCATGGTCAGGCGTGACCAATAGCATCTCATCCATGGATGCCGAGCCTCAATTTCAAACCTATAGCTCGGCAGGCGACAAGCTTCTGGGACGCGATCCCGAGGCACTAATCCTCGTCCACCGGCCAGGCTATGCCTTTGCGCACGAAGCTCCAGTCTGGTTCGCAGATACTCAAGACGTCTGGTTCGCTTCCAACGCCGGGGGCAAGAATGGCAAGAGCAATCTGACGACCAACAATGCCAATTTCAGAATCAATCTGCCTCACGCCCTAACGCTCGCCAAGAACGGCACCGCGACGTTTGAGAATTCCGTCGAGACCATCTACAGCCCTCTGGTCGAGGGTAAAGCGCAATTTGAGGATATCCAAATGACAAACGGTGCGACTTCTTATGGCGATGCTGTGTTGCTTTGCAACACCGGCAGAGGTAATCTCCCTGGATCTTTAGTCCTCGTCAACCGTTCGGACGTCCAACAGAAGCCCAAAGTCTTGCTCAACAACGCTTACGGCAGAGACTTTGTCAGTCCCAACGACGTTGTAGTCCACCCCAAAGGCGCAATATTGTGAGTCCGAAGTGAAAGTCCTCCGCTCCAGCTTGCTGCGCACAACAGCCTTCATCTTTCGTCGTCTTTTCTTCAATCAAAAAAAAAAAAAAAAACAGCTTCACAGATGCAGGTGTGTCACGGTGTGATGCTCTCTGACATCCCGCCGGGAGAATTGCGCAGGCTGACTCCACCCTGGCCCCCCCGTAAGACTATGGAGTCCTTCAAAACTTCAAGCCACCCGTTGCGCAGGCCAAAGCGACCTGGCGCTTCGTCCCAACTACAGGCGAGCTGCGCATGATAGACGCAACCATCACCACACCGAATGGGATTGCGCTGAGTCCCGATGCCAGAACTCTCTACGTGTACGTCAAAAACATTCGTCGAGCACTCTTCTCCCCTGAGCATGACCATTGTGGTAGCTTACGAACGATTGACCCTGCCGGATCGCAGCACTGAGACCGGTCTCGCCCAGACTGGGGCAGGTACGGACGACTATTCGATCCCCGCCGTCATGTGAGTCCCCGCGGTGATATGAGTAGCGTGCTGCGCGGCCCGTAGCCCAGGCCAGCTGAATCGACCCACGACTCCGCGCGGTCTCAGCTACGCCTTCGACCTCGACACCACCGGCTCAATCGTCTCCAACAAGCGGACCTTCACCAACGTGCCGACCGGCATCGCCGACGGCATCAAGACGGATTCCAAAGGAAACGTGTACACCTGCACAGGCGGCGGTCTAGAGTGAGTGCTTTTCCCTACTTCAAAACCCCCCTTCAGGTCGTCGATGTTGCAAGCTGAGCGAGAATCCTTCACTCTGCCCCCGCCCGCTGCAGAGTCTATGCACCCAGGACTGGTCAGCCTCTGTACCGTTTCTCCTTGCCTACGGGCTGCACGCAAGTCGTCATGGTTCAAGACGGACGCTTGCTGCTTTTGGCTGAAGAGACGATCTGGTACTTGCGCGTCGCATCGCATGTTCAGCCTGCACCCATCGCCTCCTACCCCAGATCTGGTAGACTTCAAGGCTACTGAATTGGAGCGAGAAACGTGATGACAGTATCGCTTGCAGTTCGCAAGACGTATGCGCTCCAGTATGAACTGCTCCAAAACGCAGGGCTGCAAGCCAACAAAAAAGGCTATATATAAGATGCAAATCGCACTCTCATCTCATTTCTTCACTGCATAGTCCCAACCTTGCTCCTGCAGCCTTTGGACTTTGCCAAGGACCTCCTGCTCCATCGCATCCATGTAGCTTTGCATCGCTTCCAAATAGTGCGGATCTGCAGCACCAAGTATTCGAATCGCCAACAGAGCCGCATTGGTTGAATTGTTGATGGCCACAGAAGCGACTGGTATGCCGCGCTGTAAGTCGAGCGGGAGGTGCAATTTAGAGGCGTCGTACGCTCCGATGAAGCTCGAGATAACACTCACTGGCATCTGCACGATACTGTGCAACGAGTCGACTCCATCCAATGTGCTACCCTTGACGGGCACACCGATGACAGGCAGCGGCGTTTGAGCAGCGACCATGCCAGGCAAGTGCGCTGCTCCGCCCGCTCCAGCAATGATGCACCTCAGCCCTCTGCTAGGCGCGGCTCTAGCATAGTCTCTCATCCTGTCCGGTGTCCTATGGGCAGAGACGATGCTCAGTTCGAAGGGAATGTCGAACTTTTTCAGGATTTCCGCAGCTGGAAGCATGACGGGTAGATCGGAGTCGCTGCCCATGATGATCCCGACCAGAGGATGGGGATGCTTGAAGTCCTGCGCCGACTTGGCTGGTGCAGACGTGGCAGCAAATGGCCCTTCTTTGAAAGCCTTAGCGGCCGCTTGAGAGGCTCCCTCGAGAGTCAGGCCCCCGGGCAGAGATTTGCCGGTTTCTCCTGCTTCTGTCGCAGCATTCAATGCATCCTGGATTGGTGCGAGGCGATCTCTCACCGCTGCATCAGAAGGCCCGACAATGGTAATGTGACCCATCTTTCTTCCTTTCCTGCACCCGCTCTTGCCGTACAGGTGCACCGTCGTCCCAGGAATGTTGAGACTGACAACTGCGGGCGCATAAGTCTTTGCGATGGCATCCTTATCCTTGTCCAGATCCGCTAGGCCTAGAAGGTTGATCATCATTGCCGATCCAACTTTGAGTTCCGTGCTTCCTAACGGCAGGCCAAGAATAGCTCTCAGATGATTCTCGTATTGACTCGTCTCGCTGGCCTCGATGGTGTAATGTCCACTGTTGTGAGGTCGAGGCGCGATCTCATTGATCCGCAGCTCGCCATCGCCCATCAAGAATAATTCCACGCCGAATACTCCGGCTCCCGAGAATGTCGATACTGCCTTTTCCGCGATTTTTCGAGCTCTGCTTCCTATTCTCGCATCTCTGGACCGAAGCGGCACAAACACACTGTGACAGATGTTGTTCTTGTGCACCGTCTCGACAGCTGGATATGATCGCACCTCGCCAGTGGAGCTTCGCACGACCATCACTGCGACTTCCCGTTCGAATGGCGCCCACTTCTCCGCATACAGTCCTCGTGTGCCTGCTCCCAGCGCGTTGACAGCGTCGGATGCGTCGCTCGCAGTCTTGACTACATAATTTCCCCTTCCATCGTAAGCCTGCGTGCGGGACTTGATCATGACCGGATATCCATACTTGTCGCCCGCCTCTTCGATCGCTTTCGCCTGGCTTTGAATTGTGTCGCTGGCATTCTGAGCGGGCTCGGGCAGTGGTTGAAATTCTCCGCAAGGCAGTCCCTTGTTCCTCAAATAGTCCTTTTGTGCAAACTTGTCTTGAATGAGCTTGATCGTGGCGGGCGTAGGATGCACCTCTTTGACCAATCCCTGATCCAAAACTTCTTGCAGCTTGCTAGCATCCACATGCTCAATTTCTACGGTAATAATGTCCACCTTGTTTGCTAATGCCTTGATCTTCTCTCCATCTGCAAACGAGCCGTCGATATGCTCACTTCGAGCACTCGAGCCTGCCTGAGCGGGGACGTCGCAGATCTGCTTCGCCGGTGCTGAGTCGCCGACGTCGAGCAGTCTGACAGAGACATTGAGTCGTGCAGCAGCCTCTACGAGCATTCTACCTAACTGGCCAGCGCCTGGGCAACAGATGAAGAAGGTGTCAGCAAGCTGTCAGGCGTGCCATCTTTACATACTCGCCTCAGCACGACTCACCTAGCACACCTACTACCCGCGGCTCCACTCTAGCAATCCCAGAGCTCGACATGATGCTTCTTGAGACTAATATGGGGTGTGAGTCAGAATGAGAGCCCATCAGAGGGACAAGGTGTATGCGAGGATGGTGAGGATTGAATAGCCTCTCGAAGATCTTGAAATTACGAATGCTAGAATTCTGATCACGTCGAAATGGGAAGAGGCATCGCGCGGTCATTCTCGTACGAGAGACGTCAGAGGACTTCCTCACGCTTGTCCAAAGCTACACGCATACGCCAAGGTGGCTTGCAATCACACCTGTTCATCGCCATGCAGCAGTGACTTTCGAATGACTTTCGAACTCGAACTCGAACTCGCTTTCAGCATTTGAGTGCGCCGAGAAGGCCATTCGGAACCCACGGCAGATTGTATCCGCGAAGGAACAAGCGCGAAGCCTGCGTGCCGCGGGCTGCTAAGTGAACCATGCAGCATTCACGGCTCTCGTGACGCGGCCCTCCACGCTCACGAGACGCAAGTGGTCTGGGCCGAAGGGATCGCTGTGCGAGTTTGCAAGTAGCTTCAAAACGTTCCGAAAGTTCAATCACGAACATTCACGATTCTCTTTCGCTCGGGTACACTCCAAACCAAATCCGCGGTCGTCAAGGGCATTGATTGCTGTTCATTCGTCAGACGAAATAAGAGGTGCCAGTGATCCGAGACGGGTCAAGTCTTAGTCTCAAGAAGACCCCCTGGACCCGTGCAAGAGATGATCGATAAGTTGATCCATGCTTGGCAATCACTTGGGCTCGACAGTGACAGTAAAGTCCTTGTCCTTCGCTTCGGCGCCCACAGTGACGGTAATGATGCTCTTGGCCTCGTCCACGGACGAGCTAACGGCCGAAGCGCCTTCTCCACCGATCGTCACGCTCACTCCATCCTTGTACATACGTTCGCCATCGTACGCAATGTGAATAGTGTCCGGCTCGGCGCCTGCTCCAGGGCCAACACGAGAAATAGAGGGTGTGAAGACATTAGATGCGAGCTTGAAAGGTACCACCCCTGCGCAATGAAGCTCTACTCACCGCGGTAAGAACCGGTCCACTTGCGAGCACCTGCAGTAGCCTCGGTGCCATCGCCGTCCTCGAACACTTGAGTCACTGAAACCACCTTGTGATCTGGGTACTCTCCCTTGCTGTGTCCGGACATGACCTCGTAGGGTACGAAACCGTGCTGGTAGAAGACATCTCGGACTCTGCCGACGCACATTGGCGTCTCTTGGGCCAGCATGGACACTACCGAGGTAGGAATGTTCCCTGCAAAATCATGGGGAGTGGGAATGTGGAGATGGGTCAGATCGCACACGTCTTTTTCCCACAGCCTACTGCAAGGTCGCCGATGCTGTGTATGCTGTCTCACCGTTCAAGTGGACCTTTACGATGTAGCTCAATTTGACATTGTCGCCATCCTGTTCGATGTTCCATCCCGAGATGTCCACAGTAGCGCGCGTTCGGCTCTTTGCATAACTTCCGGCGTCCGGCAAATTTTCCTCGTCCGTCACGCTGACTTGGATCATCTCCACATTTCCATCTTTCCAATGAGACTCTTGGACCGCCGCAATGTCGCGTGCCCAAATGAAGTAAGAGGGCGACTTCATCACGCTGTACAGCTCGTAAGAGGACTGGGAAAAGCGAGCGATGGGGTAGCCTTCCTCTAGACGAGGGTCCCACTTCTTGCGGATACCTGCGTGGGAAAGGAGGGACGAATTGTGAGCACAAGCCAGCCAGAGCAGTCGAGTCTCGGGGCAGAATCGCAGTTTTGGAAGCCTATCTGTGAGGAAGAACACGCGAGTCGATGCGCGTATGTGCTTCGGCTAGCACTCAGAGCTTGTCTACCAGTGTCTGCATGTATCCACAGTCTTTCGCAGTCATTCTGGACACTCACCTGGCAACATGAGAGCTGCGAGCACCTTTGCGGGCGTAGCGTTCTCCACGATCGTCTCTCCTCTAGTGGTGGGCACAGCATAGGGATCGGCAGGATCGACAATCTTGGTCAACTTGACCTCTTCCCTCTCTCCAGCATCTTCCCATTCCGAAGAAGCTCTGAGCTCTGATAGCAGCAGAGTAGCCTTCTCGATGGCCGAAGTGTAGTCGGCAGGACGGGGAACGTACCCCGAAGGTGCGGGGTTGTCTGGAATGTTGAGCGACATGATTGGGAAGGGAAGCGGTGGGAGTTGAAAGGGGACCTGTGGACTCTGTTGGTGGTAGCGGTGAGGAAGATGATTAGAAAGGAGCGCAGGATACGTATGCATGAGATGTAGAGTCACGACCCGTGCTTCTGAAAGCCGCCTTACGTTCCCGATGTTCAAGCATCAAACAAGATGCGGCGCAGACACACGAGTCAGAGTGCAGCGCACGATGCGTGAAAAAGCCAGGCGTGAGGACAAGGCGAGAGGGGGCAACAGTCACGATCGAGTGCTGCGATATGGCTAGCTCGGTCAGCCGCACAAGCCAAGTGCAGCAAACACAGCACCGCACAGCTTCCTTGCGGTGTATGTTTCTGGACGCGGAGAACAGCAGGCGAATCAATTTGAGCAGCAGCTGACACAGCGCAGCAATAATATATGCTACTCAGACTGAACGCAGCAACCGAATAAGCACGGACACAGACGATGAGGGGTGCATCAGCGTTGTTGCACGGCCAAAAGAGCCGCCTCACTCCTTCCTTGCCTTTTGGTCAAGGCAAACCCCACACTTCTGCTGGAAGCTTGATGCGAGTCCACTCGTGACTGTATATACACACCTATTTTGATCACGCGCCATATATATACTGTCCGGCAGAGGGGTGGGGTTGCATGCGCATGAAAGTACGCGTGTGAAAGACGTCTGCTGTGATGTGCCGTCGGACCGTACATAGCTGCATGGCTCCACATTGATCGTGATTCCTCCCGCCCTGCACGCGCGTGGACAAGCACGGGCAAGCGTCCCACCGCGTAGACATCAATCACGTGATTTGGCAACCCCGCCCTGGCATGCATCCAGAACTCAAGACTCAAATTGCGCGAAGGATGTCGAGCACGCTATATCTAATTTTATGCCGGACATCATGCACTCATTCTCACGACTTCGACTCACGAATCGTGTCTGATCGGCAAGTGCATTCGCCTTGGTGTGCTCCATCAGGTCAAGCAGCAAGACCGAGCCACCTTGGCGTGCCTTTTCTTGGTCCTTTGTTCATCGTGACGAAGCTGCGGCTGCGCCTGATTCATCAATCGAGCAGCCTGCCTCCTGGCTCAATCCTTCGATCAGCATAAAGCAAATAGCCGAACTTCGCGGAGCCGTGCTGGGGGTAGCCCGACAAATTGTTTGCGCTCACGATCTTGACACCAAAGACCGCTCTTTGACCCACCCACAGAGCCCTTAAGTCAAGCGCAGTCGCTGCTGCATCTGGCGGCGGCATGAGCTCTACAAGGAGCCACTCCCTCCTGCGGCTGCAAAATAGCCGCATACGCTGCTCGAGCTTGCGATCTCAAGCGGTATTGAACTCGAGCACGGCTAGTAGAGCGGGAGAGTGGAGTCGCAGGGCCTACTCATCGGCGCCTGGCAGGGGTGCCAAAAGCGGCGCATACAATCGTGGGAGTAGGACCGTCTCGGCTTCGTTCGCTGTGGGCGCCGGCGCTGCTGCTGCTTTGGCGCTCAACTGGTCAACCAATAGCACGGCAAGCGGAGTGCAGTGCGATGGAACGATTCCTGCTGCAAAGGTGGGCAATGTCAGTGTGGGAGGGGGCAAGGTGAGTCCTGTCCGCACGCGGGCTGCTAGTGCGAGTCGTCGATGGGAGCTGACTCGTAGCTGAGCGCCTTGCGATCCTCGTACAGTCCTCTGTGCCGGACATTTCTGCACTGCGACCAACAGTGTTGACGGACTCATCGGCCTCGATGAGGACGCGCATGGAGACATACGTCAAGCTCTTGCAATACAAAATAGTCAGCGCACTGACCGATGAGGAGACGGGCTCCAAAGGCTTCTTCGTGGATACTTGGTTGAGAAAAGAAGGCGGAGAAGGCATCTCTTGCATCTTGCAAGATGGCGAAACGTTTGAAAAAGCAGGGGTCAACATTTCCATCGTTCATGGCTCGTTGCCGCCCAGGGCGATACAGCAGATGAGCGCTGATCATGCAGGACTACTAGACAGCGTGGGCTACGACCTGGGCCTCGGCACTGGCCCAGTTGGCTCTGCTTCTTCAGTACAGGCCGAAGTCAAAGGTCTTCCATTCTATGCTACTGGTCTTTCTCTCGTAGTGCACCCTCGCAATCCACATGCGCCCACGGTGCACTTCAATTACCGCTATTTCGAATTGACGCATCCTCCGGTCCTGGCGGATGGCTCCGTCAATCCTCGTTATGATCCTTCTGATCCCACAAAGCCATGTGCTTGGTGGTTTGGAGGCGGAACCGATTTGACGCCCATGCTGCTCTATTCGGAAGATGCGGAGCACTTCCACGAGGTGCTCAAGTCAGCTGCGGACAAGCACGAGACTGCATGCTATCCCGCATGGAAGCGTTGGTGCGATCGATACTTCTACCTGCCTCACCGGGGAGAAACGCGAGGGGTAGGAGGAATCTTTTTCGACGATCTGACACTCCCTCGAGCAACGCAAAGCGCTCGGATCTTGCTTCAAGAAGGAAAACCAAACGCAGCGAATCCTTCAGAAGTCCAACTTCGACCTACACAAAAGCTGCACGATCGAGAATCCCTCTTCGCGTTGGTGCGCGAGCTGGGCGACGCTTTCTTGCCGGCTTACTTGCCCATCTTGCAAAGGAGGACAAGGATGGCTACCTCGCCAGAGGCGGAGAGATGGCAACGTCTTAGACGAGGAAGATACGTGGAGTTCAACCTCCTGTACGACCGTGGCACCAAATTTGGATTGCAGACTCCAGGTGCTAGGATCGAGAGCATTCTCATGAGTCTGCCGCTCGAAGCTAGGTGGGAGTACGTGGAGAGGCACAGTGGTGTAGGACAGACTGGTAGTGAGCAGGAAGAGGAAAGCGCTACTCTCTCTACGGAACAGAAGGAGCAGAGCAGGCGCGAAAGGGAGACCATGAAGGTGCTAAGGAAACCGCAGGACTGGGCATAGACTTCTGAGCTTCGTTCATGCAGGAAGCCAGGCAATGCAAAGAATGACGATCTCCTGTGGCTCAAAGCCAAAGACACGATGGCAGCACAAGCGAAAAAGCACCGAGTGATAAAGATGATGATGCATTTCGGTCCAGCATTTGGATAGTATCTGAAATGGTATGGCAGAGCTGGTTACGAGCGCGGTGGCTTGAATGAGCGTGTTTTGGAGCAAAAGAAAGTGTGTGCCTTGCGCACCTGCGCGGTAGCGCTGTCAACGAAAAGATGCAAGAGTAGACAAGGGGCAGAAATCGAGACAGAAAGTGGACAAAGATGCAAAAGAGAAAGGAAAAGGCGTTTGTTATGCGTTGCGCAATACTCGGAAGAGTGGCAGAGCTCGCGCACGAAGGAGCGAGACAAGGTGCGCAAAGAATCCGAGTAGGAGAGATGGTCGTCGTGCGCCAGGACGCCGCAGGCGTTTTGCAGCGCGACGACAACACCTCAAAAACTTCCTACGATTACAGTGACTGCTGCTGCAGAGCCGTAGATGACGACGAGGGTCGCGACAATGGCTGCGATACGGTTGAGGAGCACGAAGCGCTCAAGACCAGCCCAGTGATCGATAGCAGCATTGACGCGCTCTCCAATGCTGCGGCTTCGTTTGTGAGTTCTGGGCTGGCCATTTGGGATAGAGCTGTAGGGCATGGTCGAGTTTGGCGGAGTACCTGAGGAGGCTGCCTGTTGAGCAGCTTCGTGTACCTGCACACGCGTGTCCCGATCCCCCAACACAGCTCGAAGGGCTTCCACGCTGGGTGGCCGAGAGGAGGCCCTCTCGCGCGACTCTCTTACTGGCGCGAGCGCCAACACCGTCTCAGGTTGGGGAACAGCCGTCGCCTCTCCGCTTCGCACAGGAGACCGCATCAGCGCGATCTCTGGGTTGGAGCCTAGGATGCTGGACACCGACCGTCTGCTGCTTCGAGGGATGCTGTCCGACTGGGGCGACTCGCGCGACGAAGTATCCGCCCACGCAGACGATGCGTTGCTTCGCACCGTGGCATGGCTGCGCATCGTTCGGAGGGTGTGCGTAGTACCATTCGAAACATCTGCTGGGTGCTCGATCACTGTCGCTCCACTGCCCGAGGTTGCGACGCCAGCCTGCTCCCCGGTCGCGTCTGAGGCAGGGGTGCCTTCGCTACGCTCAGCCAAGCCCTGAGAAGGGAATATCGCACCACCAAGCCTGGAAGCGGCGTCGCGCTCCGCGGCTTCGCGCATGCTGGCTTCGTGCTGCCAGAACTCCACTTTAGCTGGCGCTCTAGTCGCAATGCGCCCTTCAGAAGAGAGCCACCAGCCACCGATCAGCCAGAGCCACGGCATGCCCAAGAAGCCGGCAAAGAAGAGCGTCTTGGATGGCACGCTAGTCAGGTCCAGCTTCGCATGTGGGCCCCCCAAAGGCAGGGGGAACTGCGAGCGTCTGCGGCGCATTCGACTGACTTGCAATGCAGCGTTGCGCATGAGGTGTTCTTGAATTACCGCGCTAGGCACAAAGATGCTCATAGGGCGGCCATGACCTGGAGGCCCGCCCGCCGTCTGCACTGGCCTTCGCTGGCTATCTTCGACGTTGATGACCGTTCCAGCAGCAGCACTGCTGTCATGCAACAGCACGCGCGCACTGCCGCTCGAGCGCTTGCTGGCTCCAGTGGCCCAACCGAATGGGATGATTGTAGCCGTGGGAGGCAGCGAGGGTGTCGACTGGTGCCCAGCACCTCGGCGGCGGATGCCTTCTTCCTCGGGCAACGGCTGCGCCGACCGCTGCTCTTGATCTGCGTGAGCTGCGAGATATTCAGCGCGATCTTGACTGGCTTGCAGGCCGCCGTCGCCTTCCGCAAAGTCGAGCCAAGGTGATCCAGGAGTTACGGGCCTGCTCGAGTTCTCAGCCTCAGTGCGGCCGACGCGCTGATCAGCGCGACTTGCAGGAGCTGTGCTGCCCCAAAGCGGGCCGAAATGCAGGCGAGGAGTCCATCCAGAAGGGCTTGCAGCCACGCGAGGCGATTTGATGGCGTCGAGAGGAAGGGAGCCAGGTCGTTGAGGTTGTTCTCGGCTGGGCGCCGGCTCATTAGGTTCGCCCATGTCGAGATGTATCTCGTGCCCATTGGACAGGTAGCGAATACGAGATCTGCGCTTGACGCGATTGTTGTCGCGGCTCTGAACATGAGCCGCTTCCGGCTTTGCAGCGACACCTTCAACATCTTCGAGCAGAGACGAAAATCTAGGTGTAGAAGGAAGAATAGCCGTAGCAGGAGCAGACGCGATACCTGCTTCTCGGCCACTAGCAGAAGGCTGAGAGCGTTCGAGATGGGGAAAGATGCCTGCAAGGTCCTCGCGCGAATGCGACCTCCTGTGGCCATAGCTGGCACGACGCTGGGCCGCGACGGCGGCCCCGTCTCTGTCGCGAGTGTCACGCTTCTCAAGCAAGGTGAGGGAGCGCATAGGTGGAGAGCGCTTTTCGCTCGTTGCTTGGGTGTCCGTACCGTGCGAGGTCAGACCAGAGCTGCTAGCGATGCTGAAGAACTTGTTGCCCCACCGAAGGTTGGCCAACGCGCCCCATCCGGATGCAGCAGAGGTGTGTGCCTTGCTTCTTGGACGCGAAGGTTGCGTGTCGGCTGCACCTGGGACGATCGACAATGCGGAGTTGCGTTCGATATCTCCAGCGATAGTCGCTGTGCGTGCACGTGCAGGCGCTCGAGGTGTACGATCAGCATCCAAGACAGGAGGTGAAGACACTGTGTGCTTTGTATCTGGCAAAGCGTGAGTGGGAGCAGGAGGCGTGACGTTGCAAGCGAATCCTTCTACGCTAGATGACATGCTTGGCGAGGGACGCAGACTCTGGTCATTCTGTTCTAGCACTGAGGCCGCTGGGGCTGCCAAAAGCTTCGCCCCAGCATCGCCGGGAATTTGAAGGCCGTGTGCGGGCGAGATGGCAGCCCTTTGTACAGAGACCGAGCCGTCAAGCCCGTGCGGCACGATGGCGTCCGAGGATGGAGCTTGACTAAGACCAAGCCCTATGCCAGCGCCGAACTTCGCTCCAAGACTCAGCCGCTTGTGTGCCGTCTGTCCGGACACGCTCGCGGGATGGGAAGGCTTTTCAGAGCTAGAGGCGTCCAGGAGAAGGGGGGACTGAGGCCAAGGGCCTTTGACCTCGCTCACGCGTCGCTTCACAGTTGATCGCAGCTCATGAGTGGTAACGCTGGTCGGCGCGGCTTTGGCCAGAGCGCCGTCTTCTGCATCGTCCTGACGACATCACATTGCGGTTCGGGTGCGAGCGTCAGCGCTAAGTATCGCGCGAGTCTGCAAAGGAGCGGGACTACTCACCACGCTCATCGCTTTCTGCGCATTAATCCACTCGAGGGTTTCGCTCCGAGGCATACTTGTGGTGCGCTCACGTTCGGCCTTCGGTGCCAGATGCTCTTCTTCGATGACATCCCGGAACAGGCTTCCAGTCGGAGCACTGTGCCCACGGAGCATATCAACGGCGGAGAGAGGAGGCGGAGAGGAGAGCAGCGCATCGGCCAAGGAGCCTCTGCGCTTGCCGCTGACGGCCGCCGTGAGCTTGGAGAACGTGCCTGATGGTGTTCCCACTTCGCTCGCGGTAGAGCGCGTGTATTCGCTACCTCCACCAACTGTGCGTGCCGTGCCGGGCTCCGAGAACAAAGCGGAGAACGGCGTTCCGGGACTTGTCTTGGCCTCGGATGGGGGATAGGCTAGAGTTCTTGTCTGCACCTCGAGAGAAGGACCATTTTGCAATGCCATATTAGCGCTGCCTGTGTCTAGGCCGAGCGCATTTCCGCGCGGTATGGGCATGAGCGTGTCGTTGGTGTTAGTGTTCGCCGCCTCCTCCGTAGTGACAGCCGGGAAAACGCCAGTGGCTGCCGTTGCAAAACTCTCAACACTGCTTTCGCTGTTGCGGGCTCGATGGCGTCGACGCACACTTTTTGAGGTGCGCTCTGCGGTGCTGCTCGTCAAGCTCTTTGAAGCGGCGTGCTGATGATGTCTGCTCAAATGTTTTCTATAGTCGTAAGCAGGATCAGACGCTGCATTGGCAAGCACTTCCACAGACTCGTGGCTCGTTCGAGGGAGCGCAAGATCGAGCGAGGTGTTCTGTTGGCCCTTCGTGAGTGAAGGCTGAGGAAGAGTCATCAGGTCAGGCAATGCAGGCGGTTCCTCGGTGGTGGGTGTGCCTGGCATTGATCCTCCACTAACTTTGCGCCATTGATTCTGTTGAGCGCGAAGACGTTGCTGTTTGACCAGAGCGCTGATGTCCGCACCAGTCGGTAGAGCGGGAAGAGGCTCTGTGGGGGGCAACGTGGCGGGGGGATCCGGACGAGGAGACGAGGAGGACGAAAATCTGCCCGAGCGCGGCGTCGAAGGTGCCGAGCGCTGTTGGGAGTCGATCGATGTCTGGGCGTCGGCGGATCGTTTTGTAGAGCTCAGAGGTGTGATTGGCAACGCCTCGACTTCGTTAGCAGCTGGAGATATGGGGCTGAAGTGACTGACCTCCACCCCGTCTGCCCGGTCGCCAGTTGTATGCGCTCGCTTATCGCTCTTACCGCTGCGCAAGAAGAACAACGGTGCGGGAGGCCGCTTACGCTGCCTCGTCTCCCACTTGGCGGCCTCGGACATGCCACGCGCTGGAGAGGGTGCATTTGGGGAAGGTGGCGCGACTTGCACCGATATTCCATCTTGTTGGTCATCCAGAGTTGCCGACATGCGCTCCACTGTAGCAGCGACTCTCTTCTTCAGCCTCTCGACGGGCGAGCGTGTCTGGCCCTCGAGCTGGCTAGTGAAGTCGAAGCTCAGATTGAGATCTACTTCTTCGTCAGTGGACACTTGAGCGCTCCTTTGCGCCTCGAGAGCATTCCAACGCTGCAAACCAGCATCAACTGAAGCAGTGGGGCTTCGGGCAATGAGTTCCTCCGCCGCAATGTGGTACGTGCGCTGTGCGCTTGAGCGCTGAGATGGTGTTGCTGAAGTGGGAACCTCTCGCGGCTCCTCAGTGGCTTGCTGTTGTGCAGTAGCCTCCATCTTGGCGTCGTCGGCCGCTTCTGCACTACCTGAAAGCCAAAGCCCTGCTCCGCTACCACTGCCTGTCCCCATGCCATGTCCTGCTCCAGGTCTCAAAGTGCTCGTCTTGTGTCTCAAGGGACGCGCGGGAGCTGGGCTCGCGGACGCCATTGCGCCGTCCACTCGCGCCTCTTGAGAGGGCTTTGCTCTAAAGTGACTGGTTCCAGGTCGACTGTAAGCTAAAGCAGATGTCTACGGCACGATTGGAGGTTGTGAGGCTCGTGTCGATCAGAGGCGAGGAGGAGAATGAAGTTGCGGGCGGGGGGGGGGGGGGGCGAGGTCGTCAAAATCGTGATGATCGGACTAGGTATCAACGGCGCATGGAGGGTGCTTGATCTTCGAGAAATGACTGTGGGGACGAAGGAAGGGCCAAGACGCTTGCAGAAATGTTAGAATGAGGGAGAGAAAAGAGACGGACGTAAGGATGAAGGTGAATGGAGTAGACGAGGGCCGAATCACACTCCATAGAGACGAAAGGAGAGGGAAAGGTGAAACCGAGCGGAGAGACGTATGACGGTCGGGGCGAAAGCGGTGACGGCAAAGGAGAAAGGGGCGTACAGATCTCTCCAGCGGCCATGTGTGAGGACGTTACAGCAGGTAGGGTAGGGTAGAGGAGCCCGCTAAGCCGGACCAGGGGCTCATCCCGCTGGGTCTGACCGTCGGTTAAGCTGGCATGGTCAACAAGCGGACCACACACAGAAATCTGTCTGTCTGTTTGGGCACCCATCCTGCTGTAAGCCCTAAGGGTGCAGCTGCTCAGCAATGGCTTTGGTGTGCCCCTCGGCGTATCAGGGGAGCAGGTGCGCGCCGGAGACCCTGTTGTGCCTAGACAACGAAGGAGCTCGCAGCCCTTTGGGCAGTCCGAGCGTGCGACAGACGGCCGTGCGCACAGATGGACCGTTGACGTCCATAGCGAAAGCCATGCTGCATGAGTGCGGGCTACATTGCGCGTCCCTATCACAAATGAGGTCCCAAATGACACTATATTGAACCTTGTCAGACTAGAAGGGTGCCATGATGTTGAGACGTTGCAACTGTCGGGCAGGCGCAAGGAAAATAGGAATAAAAGAACAGGCTAGGAGCGATACGTGCAGGACGCCCGATCCGCTCGAACGGCAATCAAGTCCTAGCAGGTCTCTGCATCCTGAGCGCCCAAGATCTGGAGCATGTGGTGGGGTGAAGCTCGCTTGGCCTGTGACTGTTGGTGGTAGCGCGACTCAACGACGCAGCTGCTGGCGAGGAATGCGCAGCGCGTGCCTCGTGAAATGACATGGCGCGCGTCTGCTGCAGCACGCCGTGCTGCTGCGAGTTGCGCGCGCCGCCTCATGTGCGACGTACATCAATCACCAATCACGAATGAGTCAAGAGTGAATCAAGAATCTCTTGCCGGCTGAGTGAATGAGCAGCAGCATCTCCACACTCACTCTCTAACGTACTCGCTGCCTTCACGAGCCTTGAGCCAATGAGTCTGCCCTACCGAGTTGGAGCGACTGCTCGCTGACTTTGAACACTCACACTACTCCAGACTCACGACTCTCAGAACAGTTGGTCTTCGCTCGTGGTGGATGTCACGTGATCACACGGATCGGCGACCTGGTAATGAAAATCTTGAATTCTTGATTGTAAAATTCAGGTCAACTTGAACATGGCGAAATTGTACAAGCCATGTCGCGACGAATACTACTATTCTTGATTAGGAAGTTCCACGACCGACACACGCCTTGATTGGTTCCAAAATTTGGCACTCATGACTGTTGTAACTCAAGAAGCCAAATTCATTCAGATCGACAGCTCGCACCGGTTGAGCTTGCGCTTTCCCACTCCACGCTCAAGCACTCAAGACTCAATATGCAAGACTCATCAGTGCCCACGGCTCCATTTCAGGCTCACTCGCTCCAGCAACACGGCTCTTGACCAAATTTGGACTGTCCGGGGCTGCGTATGTGACTTTCTGACACCGATGAGTAGACCAGGCATGAAAGCACCATTGTCATTGGTGTATTCACAGGTCCATACACGAAGAAGCAATGAGGACATTCTTGAGCTTCAGCGCAGCGCAGACCACTAAGCGGAGTGACGACAGGGAGCGGAGTTGCACTCTTGGGATAGAAGGGCCGAACTATCGACGAGCGCGTTTGCTGGGTGCTGTGGAGGAGGGTGCTCGGCGAGTTCGCTTGAAGCCGCCAAACGTCACCGAGTCCCCATCCGAGTCATCACCGCCTCGTCTTTGATGGGATTTTGAAGGAGCAGCCGAACGAGACGAAGCTAATCCACCTTGCGGACGCATAGAAGCGTTCGAGCCGTCTGCGCCGTCAAGCTCCCAGTCATCGTCCAGTCGCAAGTCGGGTTCTGGGCTAGCAGCATCTTCATCCGCTCCTGGCGATTCGCCGATGTCTTCTAAGTCCTCTTTATCCTCGTAGAGCGCCGCTAGAGCTTTATTGCGGCGGCCTCGAGATGGCATGTCTGAGACTTGTTTAGGTCTGCTCGACGCTGCTGCGTGGCGCCGCGATCCGATAGGCCTCGCTTCCTCTTCTTCCTCGGATTCAGAAGGGTCCGCAAACAGGCTTTTCTTTTTTGTTCTTGGCCGCGCTGAAGCTCCCGTGGTAGCTGCGAACATGCCAGCCTCTGGAGTGGCAGTAACCGCGAGATCTTGTGCCGTGTCATGACGACGTGTCGCACTCGCGTTGCGCACATCTGGTGAATTAAAAGGATAGCAACCCTTGTCAGGGCGTCAGATTGACCAGATATAGTCTGCCAACCTACTCACCAGGATCACCAAACATCTCTCCGGGACCACTGGCGGTTTCTAGGGCGATCGGCACGCGTTTGGGCCGTTCCGTCTGGAGTCAGACGAAGGCGCGTCAGTTCCAAGATCACATTGGCCAAAAAGAAGCACAGCCTCTTACCTGCTTGAACTTTTTGAAGTTCGGTCTGCCATCAATTGTAGTGGAAGCAGGTCTCTGTTCCCTCCTTTTGATGAGAGGTACAAAGTCAACCGCTACGAAGTTGCCATGAGAAACGGAGAACAAGTCGTCAAGCTCTTCCGCTCGAGCAAGCTTGAAAGCTTCGAACATCTGGTCGTCGGCTTCCTCTTGATTGACAAAGTGTGTGGTGGCAAGCGATCCACCGGCATACTGAGGTCTAGCAATGCGAAGCTTGTTGAATTCTTGATCAAATTTGTCGAACTTCGTGCGACTGCCAGTTGAAAGGGCTTGCAAGAAGACCTCGTCGCGGTCAGGTTTTTGGCCGGGAGCGATGCCCGCTTTGCCACCTTTCTCGCGAATGAAGAAGGACTGGGCATCCGAAGCTGACGTGCCACGGGCCTCGCTCGAAGCACCGACCCTTGCACGCTCTACGTCGTTCGTTGGCCGCTTGCGCCTCTGCGCATCGTTGGATGCACCCCAATCTTGTGAGTCACTTGACACTACTACCGCATCCTGCAGTGACTCCACTGCGCATTGGAAAGAGGAGTCAGGCGGGCGCGATCTTCTTCTCCGTGCCGGCTCAGCGTCTTGCGTCTGTGGAGACTGAGAGAATGCCGATTGATCTGCCTGTTGCGTATCGGCCTCCCGAAGCCGCAGATCCTGCTGTTCTGTCTCTCTTGCATCAGTCTCGTTCAAATGCATCCGGAAGCGTTTACTCTTGAGCTCTCCTTGTGTGTTCGCAGCGAGCGATCCACTAGCAAAAGATCCACCATTATCCGCAGCGCCTACTGAAGCGCCCATCGGAGCGCCCTTGGATCCACCGAACGCCATATCCCACACGTCCGAAGTTCGTGCCGTGGCCGCACGCCGCTTCAGACGCGAGGAGGGTCCAGCGATCGCTAGAGGCTCCGTGGACTGAGCCGGAGCGGTAGCTTCAGCGCCCGCATGCGAGACCGCTGCCTTGCTTTGAGTGGCGTTGACCCGCCTTGCCCCGGTACTGGAGTTCAAAAGATCGTCGAGAGCACTTGAGGCGCTCAAGCCTTGACCTGCCCGCCGTTTTAGAGGCTGTTGATTCCACAGGAACGTAGACCGTGAGTGAGCGAGAAGGACTCTGAGGCAGGCTCTGGGACTGCGATACGCACTCGTTTCGTTGTGTTAGCGGGGGCAAGAGCTTCTGATTGCAGCGGCTCTAGCGGAGGATTCTTCGCTAAAGTTTGAGAAGCCTTGGCGACTTCTACACCTGTCGTCCCGACGGAATAGAAGTGAGCGAAGACTGAAACTTCCATCGCATCTGTAGACGCAACTCACTCTCTGATTCGGCCTCAGTCTCCAATTGGGGTTCTGGCGCAGGGGCTTGAGTAGCGGGCTCATCAGTTCGAGGGACGGACTCGAGCTGTGATGCACTTTCTAGCGGATCGAGAGGTGGTCGAAAAAGGATCTGCTTGACGCTACTTCGCAAGATGGTCCGAGTCACACACGTAGCACCATCCAGGGGCATTGCTATGCGCAAGCTGTGTGAAGGTGGAGAGGCCTATCAGCAAAGAGGAAGCAGGCGTCAGTGCAAGCCCACTTGCCTTAGCGCGACACGCCTTAGGCGAAGGAACCACTCAGTGCCGCCGACTGCGGCCGTTCCCTCGACTAGAATGACGAGCCCGGATTCGTGCGTGATCCAAGTGCTCTGGCTCTTGACCGCCTCAAGATGGGTTTGAGCCGTTTGCGCGTAATCCGAAATCAATCGTGTCAAAGCCCTGTCTGAAGTGAAATCTGGAGTGTCCGGCTCGATCACGCTTGTCTTCGCACCCACGCGCTCGGCGAGCAAGCTTTGATGAGGGGTTTCTCCTGTACCCGTGCGGACGAACAAAAGACTGACACCTTGCAGTAAGTGTGGCCTGCGATGGTCCGCCACCAGAACTGTGCTGTGATCTGCGTCATCTCCCAAGGCGTCAGGTTGAATGAGGTCATCTCCTAAGGGTGGCTGAAAGTCGTATGGATCGAGCTCATTGAATTCTCGCTCGAGCGACTCTTCGTCTAATCTAGGCAGCGATGCTGTACCCAAGAATTTTTGAAGGAACGAAGAAGTCACGATGGACATCGCTGTCGCGAGCGCCGTGAGTACATTGAGAGTCAAGCCCGCTTTCTCTATCATGTAGAAATTGCAGCCTGGCAGAATGTTCTTGCCGGCCGCGAGATGTATGCCTAGCAGCGGTCAGGTAATGTTAGCACTGATAGAGGGGCTGTTGGGGTCAAGAGCATTTGAGGCAAGGTCACGCGATGCAGCTCACCAGTCGCTGCACACATCGGGACCCATTCGGGCTCGATCTTTCCATCGCGAGGGATGCTGAACGCGAATGGCGCCCACCTGAGACTGCAAAAGTGTTCAATACAACATCAGGAGCGAGTTGAAGTGAATTTGAGCATGCACGGGCACAATCCTCGCCTTGGGCAACCCTCCGCTTTTGCACGGAGCTTGCGCTATCCCCACAGAACACTCCCACTCACCTCAAAGGAAGCTTGCTGGCAAATATGATCAGGTCTCCATCTTCCAGGCTTCTCCTTCCTCCTGCGTTGATGAGAATGCCGACGTAACCATCCAAATTCGCTTCCCATTTATGCACTTCCTTCGCAGGCACTATCTTGACACCTTTTTTGCCAGCAGTGATCTCTACTGACGGTCTGCTGTGCACGTCGGCTACATCGTTAATGTTGAAGGCCCCTGTCTTGAGATAGCCTCCTTCCTGGGAGATGAGCTTCGACTTGATGACTATGTCAGCCGGTTCCTTGCGACCGAAGATGTACTTAGCGTTCGGCTTGATGAGCTTCGAGAACGGCTTCGCTATGGAGGATCAAGGTTCAAGGTTTGCAAATCGGTCAATATGCTATAGTAAGAGAAGCCAAAACCCAAGCAAGCTACGCACTGCCATCTCCGTCGAAGCATCCCTCAATGAGCCACACCATGCTGCTTCGCTGAGATCGCTCAGCTTTGCAGGTCAAAGGTATTGGACTGCATTCCCTTCCGAAGTGCTTGCGGCTGAGGCAGTGCAATGTGCGCAATGAGACAAGTCGTGAGCATTAGATCAGCTCATGCTATGCGCCAAATAGTGCTCCCACTTCCATGATTCACGATCATCGAACAGCGAGATGGCCACGAATGTCCCGGGACAGGAGCTCTGGTTTGAGAATCGTGAATGGGAAGGTCGGGAATGCTATAGGAGCTGTCGTCCTTAGTTATGATGTACCGCGTATGCATTGTTGATTCACATTGTGATTCAATTTCTTGTTCGCAGCAGCAGACCGCCGCGGCGGACGCGTGCGTTTGCTCTTCGGGCTTCTTTCTTTTTACGCGCGCGTCAGCAAGCTCAGCTTCGCAGCATTCACGATTTACGACGCACAGACTCTTCTACGTGTTGTAGTCACGGATCACGAGTCAGTGTGAGTCTTTCCAAGAGTCTCTCTGCGGCGGACATCAGGTATCGATGCAGCCTCTTGACTATACGGTGCTCAACAGAGGTCAATATCCCTCTTTGCGGCTTTTTATTGTCCGCGGCCAACGCACCGTCTAGCATGAGCGACTCGCCGGCCGTAATCGTCAGCACTTGAGATTCCACTGCTTGTCGCTCGTCTTCCACTTCACGAGCATGGTGTTGGCCAGCCCAGGAGTCAAAGGCAGTAGCAGCACCGTTTGCTGCGCTCTCTGGCAATAGCGTTGTCGCGAAACATGCTTTTGCCGACAATCACCTCAGCAGTGTGCTTCGCGTTGCTCTCTGTGGCGCTCTATCATCCATGTGAGCGACAACGAGCTCGGCGTCTGCACATCTTGCTTGACCTAGCCGGGCGCTAACGTCAAGTATCTGCTAGACACACAGCACTTGGCCCTGCATCACACACATCACGTGGCACCTTCCTTCCCTACGAACAAGCCCAAATGCGACCTGCAACCCGAGCCAAGACATTGTATAGACGTCGTTGTCCACCAATCATCTCGGCTTGCCTATCTAATATGCGATGCGGATCAGGGCACAGGTAGATGGTCGCCTGCAGAAAGTCGCTGGGAGCACCAAGAGGGTGGAAGCGTCTGGTACTGGGACTACACAAAGGTGCGCTCATCGGCGAGACAGCATCATGCGTCGCATGATAGGTGCTCATTGGCATCTTTCGTTTCGGCATTCCTTTAGTCTGGAGCAAAACCAACTCGCTTACACCTTCACGATGATTCGCGAAAAGACACGGGCTTCCACCCGGTAGCCATTGCCCTTGCCGATCCACATCCTGCCGATCTTGCGAATCTTCACGATCCCGAAACGACTGTGCTGTTGGTGTCAAATCGAGACGAGAAGTTGGAAAACAGTGGTGTCGGCATCTACGTTCACGAACGAGCTTCTGCTTCACTTCGTCTACATTCCCGCATCGATGCTCAACACCTTGCCAGTCGGAGCCAAGGCGCAGCCTACTCGGCCACGCCAAATAGGCTCCTCACAGCTGCAACTCAATGGTCTCCCGCTCTCGAGCCTAATGTCTCACAAGGCGCTGATCCAGCCGCGGGGGCTCTTCGACTTCCAAGCTTCTTCTTCCTGCCTGGTAAGCCTGCGGGTGTATCAAGCCTGCAGTCAAGCGATCTGTCAAGCAAGCCTAGTTTCTTCAAATTTGCCCAGTCGTTCTTCATGGACGGGCCCTTGAACCGCGGTCACAGCGCGGACATTCATTTTTTCGCGGCACGCACTCGGACGGTGGATCAGGTCACTTCCCAGCCTTCTGCCTGGCACCAAGGAAGCGCAGCGCCCCTCTTGGCCGGGTGGGATGGAGGGGGCGAGTCTATGGCGCGGAACTCTACAAATCCTCACATATATGTGGCCAGTGCTGGAAGCGGAACTTCTGGAGTCACGGAGTGGGAGGAGCACTGGGTGAGTAGCATATCGAGTTGCGATTGTTGGCGGAGTGAAAATGGCACGAGGACGACGTAGAAGTATCTAAGCCAATACCTTATGGACCGGCGGCTTTTCGACTGAGTCGGGAGTCTAGCTTGGGCCGTCTGTGGACAGCTATAAGCCGTTAAACTATCTGAGGCCATGTTCAGGAGTTCGGCGAACTCAGCTCCGACAGACTCTCGAGCTGACGCTTTAGAGGCCACACAGGTGCGGGGAATCGAAGCTGGGATCCGCGAATCGGCAGACCCTTATGTTCCTGCTGCAGACAAGGAGAAGAAGGTGAACAGATACGTTCCAAGCTACGTCACCCTGTTCGAGCATCGTCCTACCCTTCCACCTACCGCGCTCTCGGCGGATAGACTAGGCAGACTCTACCTGGGTGAGAGCTTGGACCCGCCCGTCGTGCTTCGCCGATGGACCTCTTGGCTGCGCTCCTCTCAGCGGGATGCATTAGCCTCAGCACCACCTCGACCACGGGGACAAGTCAGTCAGGTCACTTTCATACACCGCTGGAGCTCATTGACAGCTCATCCGTGGGACACAGGGCGTCTCAGCGATGCGCGTAAGAAGGGCATCTTCCTTCCGAAAAAGTACTTCTCTCTTCCGCTGTTCGCTTCTGACAATTCGGAGCACCAGCGTGCTTGGTCGCCCACGCCGCCTACAGGTGTGGCAGTGGATCAGGACCTGGCGAAAGTCATCATCACGAGTACCTGGGATGAGCGAGGTGTAGCGATCTGTGATCTGCCCAGCTGGGCGGAGCAGAAAACGCGCAGCGGTCCCTGAATGTGCTACGGCACGACATAGCCCTGGTACTTAGAATATTACAAGTGACTCGCGCTCATGCATTCTTTTAGATAAGAGCAATAATCTTGACGTAATGATACAAATGCAGTGTGTAGCGAATCCTGACTGCCCCTGAAATGATCACGATGTCTTGCCGCGGCTACTACTGAGAAGATTTTGACGTTCGCGCTGGGCCGACTCGATGTCGCTCTTAGCAATGTTGGAACTATCGCACATTCGCCTGAAGTGGCCATCCTCCGCTCCTCGTTCCCACAAATCAAGTGGCGGGCCGATCTCGACTATTTGACCGGCATCCATGATACAGACGCGGTCGTAGGAGATGACAGTGTTGAGACGATGCGCCACAGTGAGCACCGTCTTGGCAACCATGTCCACGGATATGGTTCGTTGGATGGCGGCGTCTGTCGAGTAGTCCACCGAAGCCGTCGCCTCGTCTAGCACTACGATCTGTGAGTGACGGACAAGCGCGCGGGCCATGGAGATGAGCGCTCTTTGCCCTTGGCTGAGATTGCCTCCTTCGTCTTCGATGGCAGTGTCCAGCGTGAGATGTGTGGGACTCTGGGCGTTCGCATCTGTGCCGGAACCTTGATGTACGACATTGATGGTGGACGTCGAAGAGCTGGCGGACTCGGTCCGACCGATCGGCTTGAGCAAGCACGCTCGCTGCAAGGCGTCGTTCAGAGTCGCGTCATCACGTTCTCCGAGAGGATCAAGATTGTGCCTCAAGGAACCGCCAAACATCAAGGGCTCTTGGGGAATGATGGATATCCGACTTCTCAAAGCTGCCAGACCTAAGCTGGAAATGTCGACTCCGTCGATAAAGATGGATCCGCTCGACAGCTCCATCATTCGCAGAAGTGTCGTCATCAGTGTAGTCTTCCCCGCACCCGTTCGACCGCAAACAGCGATGTGTTCACCCGGCGCAATGTGCAAGGAGACGCCTTTGAGCACGGCTGGCAAGCCCTCTCGGTAGGACGCGACGACCTCCTTGAATTCAATTTGGCCTTGACTTGGCCATGTTGGAGCGAGCTTGCTGTCATGCTCCGGCACTTTGTGAGCAGGCTCCATCTCGACATTGTTGGCGTAGTAGACTAAGCGCTCTATGGCGGACATGTTGTTTTCAACTTCAGCGCTTTGTCGAATGACCCAGGACCAGACACTCTGAGCAGTGAGGATGAACGAGAGTGCAACACCTGTTTGACCAGGGCTTAGAGTGAAACGAGCGCCAACGGCGAGCATGGCGACGGCGAGCACCAAAAGGGAGCCAAAACCATCGAGTCGAACAGAGAGCCACCTCTGACAAGCCATCGAGAGCCAGTACGCGCGGTTCTCCACGTCGATGCGCTTTGCGTTTTCGCGAAGGAAGCTCTGAGACTCGTTGTACGCCCGGATGGTAGTGATGCCAGACAGCGACTCGGCGAAATGCTCGTACATCTTGCTGCGCAGCACAGCATCCAACCTTCGAAGTTCGCGTGCGCTCGTGCGGTAATAGATGCCGGTCCAAAAGTATAGGAGGACCATGACTCCAACGGCGATGAGGAAGTAAGGCGTGAGGTAGGCGATAAGGACGATCGAGCCAACAACCTGAACGACGACGCCCAGCAATGTTCGGATGGCGTCACCAATGACATTGTCGATGACGTCGACGTCTTTGCTGAAACGATGAGTTATGCGACCCAGCGGAGTCGTGTCGAAGAATGAGCAAGTCGCGTGGCAGACGCGTTGCAAAGCACGCCGGTGGAGCGTCGCTGAGCTGTAGAAGGTGAAGAACGCAAAGACTTGACCCATTGCCAGAAGCCCGAGCGCTTGGCCAACGCCGAGGACACCGTAGACGCCCATGTAGACGCCAAGTGGCAAATTGTACTGCTTTTCTTGCCACCAAAGCAACCACAGCGGGCTCAAAACGGTCGAACCTTCAAAGACAAGGATTGCTAACAAGAACAAAGGAAATAACAGAGGCATGTTGCCGGCCTTCAAATAGATGCCGTATGCTGGAATGGGAATGTTAATAACTCAAAGTCAGCGTAGTCGACCTTGTCCGCGCAGAGAAAGTGGTACTCACTATTCTTGCTCACAGAGCCCGTGAAGCGTTCTTCCAGCTGCATGACGGCCTTTGGTGCCTCTCTGCCCCGAGCGGAGGATTCTGGCTTGCCTGATGCCAGACCCTCCTGGCCTGCAACGTGGTTGGACTCTGGTTCGATCTCGCATTTGCCCTCAATGGCATCATCCTGGTCGTGTGGCTCGGGTGCCTTTTCTTCAGTCAAAGCACCTCCGTACTTTTCGACATAGCGAGAGAAAGGACCGTTGTGGCCCAGTAATTGACCATAGGTGCCCTGCTCTGCGATTCGTCCGCCTTCCAAGGTGATGATGTAATCGGCGTGAGGGAGCAGATGAAGGGCGTGCGTCGCCAAGATGCGAGTCTTGCCGCTCAGGCTGCCTTGCATCACCTGTGTGAAGACGGCTTTACCGACATGCGCATCTAGCGCCGAGAAGCAATCATCGAAGAGGATAACGTCGTCGTCGTGGTAGACTGCGCGCGCGATGTTGATACGCTGCTTTTGGCCGCCAGATAAAGACACGCCTTTCTCTCCCACAACGGTCTGATCTCCTTGAGGCAGCATCGCAAAGTCGGGCAGTAGACAGGCGTCGTGGACCACTTGTCTGTATCGAACTTCGTCGTAGGGACGACCAAAAGTTATGTTGTCCCGAATGGTCGACGAAAGAATCCATGGCACTTGGGCACAAAGACCCAAGCTGCCTCCAAAGACTACGCTACCGCCCGTTTGCCTCATCTCTCCCGCCAAAGCGCTCATCAAACTACTCTTGCCGGACCCTATAGGCCCCACAATCGCAACAAGACTGCCCCGTGGCACGTACATAGTGATGTTCTGCAACCTTGACGGCGTCGCGCTCGCCTTCTCGGGTTCAGCAGCGCGACCCTTTGCCTTGTCCGCAATATCATTAGCCGTGCTGGAAGGCGGAGCGGAATCCCACTCGAAACTCGCCTCGTACATTTCCAATCCATGATGCAGATTTTCGTCTACCGGATGGCTTCCAGCCGCAAGCTCGCCCTCGAAGACAGCAGAGATGCGTCTGCAGGCATTTGTAGCGTCCGCGATGGCGTTCCAAGCGACCGGTAAGAATTGCAGAGGCGTACGGAGCAGCTGGAAGAAGGTGAGCGCAGAGAAAATCTTGCCTGGCTCAAGCTCATTGCCTACTGCTGTATACGTGATGAAGCTGATCACTGCAGCGACAGTGGGTACTGCAAAGGCGAGCGCGTTGTTGGCGCTACGCCAGCCGAGACGGCGACGCAGGTAGGACAGTTCGTTCGCCCGCAATTGCTTGATGCGCTCCAAGTATGGTGACTCCCAAGCAAAGCATTTGATGATGCGGATACCAGACATGAGCTCGGTGATTGCACGAACGCGTGCATCGGTCCACTTCATGGAGCGTTTCCTGAGTGAGAACAAGTGCTTTGTGATCAAGCTTTGGCTTGGTGAAAGGAGCAGCACGAAGGCAAACCCGGGCAAAGCTGAATATCCTAAGGTGTAGATTTGCAGAGCTAGACAGATGGCGATCTGAACAATGGAAGTCCACGCCATGTGGAAGAATTGACAGCAATAGTCGATGCGGCTGACGTCGGCGGATATAAGTGTAACGAGCTTCGAATTGCTGAGGCCTCCAGATACCCGAGACCTATTTGATAGGCGCATGGCTCGACGGTAAATCGCATGAATGAGCGCTGTCCGCAGAAGGATTCCCGTGCCAAATCCGCGATAGAAGGAATGGACGTTTAAGAAGACGATAATGAGCTGGACAAGGAAGAGTCCGATGCCAAGACCGATGCCTTGGCCGATGTGAGGAGCTGGTGGAGCACCTGGCCGCTTGCTATTGTACGAAGCAGTCACAAAGTCTGTGATGGAACGAAGTAGCAGCGGCGAGGTGATGGTGCCTATATCAGACAGCAGTTTCAGGAAGCCGCCGGTCCAGAAGAAGACGAGGACAGTCTCGTTCATTGCCATTGCCAGCGATGGCTTCTGAGGCTCTGGCGCCTTGTTTCGCCTCCAGAAGAGCAAGCGTGGGGAGCGGTTTCCGGACGATGTCCCACCTCCGACGTCCATCACTTTTTCCGACTTGTCTGCCTCCGAACCAACCTCAGGTAGCCCCTTCGCAGCATTCGCAGCTTGAGCTTTCAAGCACTGTCGTTGCCAAGCTCGTTCCAGACGATCTGCATACTCGGACGCTTGCGTGCTATCCTGCAACCGATACAGATCCTCAGGGGTCAGCGGCCGGGTATAGCCCACAGTGAGCAGTTTGTTGAGCCAAGAGAAGGTGACAATATTCCACCAACTCGCGTGCAGCTCCGGTGTCATGACTGGATCGTCGAGAGACGAGAGCACTGGCCGGGGCTCCGTCGATAGGAATGGCACCCGACGATACCGTGGTCGCGGTGGATAGCGCGGCACGTCGCCCGCCTTCATCAGCACCGTGTTCGACATGGTCCAGATGAGCAGGGCAGCGTGGGCAGGATGCCGATGGGAAAGAGAGAGAAATCACGGAGTCGTCTGTGCTGAGAGGTCATGGTTGTGACCAAGTGTATCAGGCCTCTGAAGACTTCAACCCTTGCCTACCTAGCCGCGCTCCCCCATCAGAATCTCTCGATGGAGGTCCCTTCGAGCATTGCATGTCATCCTCATCGGCAGACTGGCATGCCTGTCTGCGAACAGTGCCGGGTCCCCGCCTGCAGGCCTGCACACAGGACCGACTTAGCTCATGCAAGACTAAAGGGAGGGACCTCGCTAAATTTCAAAACGATACATCCAAATCTGCGCGCAGCTTCACGCCGTCCCAAAATCTTGCGGTGATGGCCTTTTCGTTGAGCATGTGGAGCAGCGGAGCTGAAAGCTTGTTGGTGGTCAAACCACACGCTCACAGCCGCGGAGCCGGAAAGTCGTCTTTGCAGCACGTACGTACAGTAGAAGGAGCTAGATGACGCATGATTCACGACTGAGATCTTCGCTCAAAGCATCAGGCGATTTTGTTCGCGTGTACATCATCTGCACACTCACACTCATTTGAGTCATGACTGCTCCATGCACCTGTGCGGAATGCCCAACGGCAAGGGTTAGTTAGAGCGGGCGGAGATCGCTCAAGTCGCCGAGCTCCTCGCAAGGCGCGCGGCATCATCATCGTCATCAAGCGATCTGAAAGTCGCAGTTTCAAATAGCAAAAGCTGCTGCAGCTGCATAAGTCGAATTTCAAACTTTTCCATTCCTAATTTGATTCGAACACCGCCGGTGCTTCCGCCCTCGAGGCAGGGCTGCTGCTCCTGCAAGACGTCAGTCTTGTGCATACGCATTGGATCTGGCCACTGTAATCAGATCCGTCGGTCGGTGGCCTACAACAAGAAAGCTTTCGAGAACAAACTCGCATCTGATGCATCGCACGCTCTTGGACATTCGCGCTCACACCCGAAAACAGTCAACGTCACGGTTGTCTAATTCGATAGCGGTCTTGAGTAGCACTTTTGTTTGAGGTAGTGACGATCCCCAAAATTGTAGCAGAGCATTCAGTAACGTATTTGCACCTGTTATGTACAATGGCATTGGGGGGCTACATTCTCCGAGTTTACGGTTGCGATTGAAATCGGTAGTGAGCCCTCCTGGGCTGGCAAGGCGAAGTTTGCAGACGTGCAGGCGACTCGCAGAGCGCTTTCGCTCTCCTCTCGGTCCAGGGCTCAAGTGTCGTTCGAGCTCAATGGTCCATTCGTCAATTGTGCATGTCCAATTTCGCCCTAGCTCAAGTGCCAAGGACGGAATCTTTGTGCCGCTCATCGCTATCTTGTAGGTCTTTGGTACTCTGACTGGACCCAGCCAACGTTCTACGTGATGACCCTCAACGATCGCTGTCACGTGTATGTTTGACTGGCGTGTGCCTTCGTACGCGCGCGCGTTTGGCCCGGCCAGCATGCATGCTGCAGCGAGCGTATTTATGCTGTGCGCAACCCTTGACTAGCACCGCGGCGAAACCACTTGTTGTGAGTCCGAGTCCGAGTCCGAGTCCGATGCCGCGGGCGGCTTGGATCGTGCGAAGTATAAAGTCATGAGTTGTAGATGTCCACCTCACTCCGGACACATGTCGCCGAAGCACGGTGGCCTTGGTCATCGATGAGCACCAAGCCACACACGTCGTCCAACGTCCCCGACGACCTCGTGGTGATGACTGACAAGTGGCAAGGCATGCGCTACCATGGCGCATATCGTGTTAGTGCAGTACTGCTCTTGCAGCTATTCGCAAGAGGGAAAAGGTCGGGCCGCGCGAGCGCAATCTCTCAGGTAGGTGGAAAAGGCATATAGGGGTGGACAAAGGAAGCCCTGATCCAGATTCGTATTTCCGAAAGCCACGAGTGACTCAGAAGCAAATCTTGTCGAGTGCAGACGTATTTGTCTTTTGATCTGCAACCACGACTCTCGTCGACACCGCCCCTCATTCTCGCGCTGAAAATTTTCATCGTGCCCTCCAAAGCCGATATGTACGGTAATCCTGAGCCCGACTTTACCGTTCCTTTCAAGAGCGTGACCATCGAAGGCGGCGCGACATTGGACATCGAGGTCGATGTCTACCTGCCAGCGTCAACAGGAGATAGCGCAAGCCTGAGCAATGCTGTACTGTACATTCATGGTGGAGCCATGGTCGCCATGGTAAGTCCAAAGGAACCCTTCCATCCACATTTTGAAAGCATGAAATTGCGGAAATTCGCTCACGTACACATCGCTCGATCAGGACAAGACCGACATACCCATCTTCTTGCCTCGATACGCCAAATCCAACCATCTAGTACTCATATCTACCAATTACAGATTAGCACCGCAAGGCAAAGTGCAAGAGGCGGCTAGCGACTGTATCGATGCTGCCAAGTGGTGCGAGAGCGATCTGCAAAAAGCCATGGATGAGCATGCTTCAACGTCGACGAGCAGCGCATACAGACCGCAATGGAGCGGAAAGCTGGCCATTATGGGCGGATCTGCCGGTGGCTGGCTCACCTTGCTCGTCGCTGCCGCCGGCGTGCCGTCGATAAAAGCTGCGGCTGCAATTTATCGTGAGTGGTAGTCCTTCCCACTTCTCATGAAAGGTAGCGACGTCGCTGATCAAGTGCGACATGTGCTGTCCACAGCCATGACCAATCTCAGCGATCCTCACTTTGAGAATGTGCGTGGTGATCAAAGCACTCTTTGCAATTCGAGCATTGTTGGTGGAGCAGCAATAGACTGACTGAGACTTTCCCAATGCACAGCCTATGGATGTACCAGCTTACGATCGCGAGACTGTAGCCGAGTATATTGACGGACCCATTGTTGCTGGAGCCGAGCCCGATTTGGATTACGAGACGGGAGCTCTAAAGGGAAGGCATCGAGCTGCTTACTACATGGCCAGCCAAGGGCTCTGGCGCAATTGGCTGCTTGGCGAGGATCACTCTGCGGCTACGCTTGAAGCATACGATGCCAGACGACTGGTGCACAATCGTTGGCCGCCGACCTTTTTGCTGCACGGTGAGTCTGGTTCCGTAGTCGCAGTCGCAGTCTCCATCGCTCTGCTCGTCTACACGATCCCAGACTCACCTTTCTTCGCCTCGCTGGCTGAATGACGTGCTCAGGCGCCGGCGACACTACTATCCCACCTACAAATAGCCAGGACATGGCCGAATCTCTTAAGAAATCCAAGGTCGAACACGTGCTTCGTCTCGTACCCGAGAAACCGCACTTCTTCGATATGCTTGCGCCTCAAGAGGCCGAGGAGGAACTGGGGATCACGGACATGTTGACCTTCTTGGTTGAGCAGATGGAGCAGTAGCAGGCACGCTGCAAGGGACGAGAAATCGAAGCGGCCAGATTGATCATTGCGGAGCGACAAGTCACGCGAGCATACACACACGATAGATGCGAATTCATTCAACCAACATTCTAGAAAGACTTCGCGCATGCATTTCCCTGGGTTTCTTGGGTGCAGGTTGTGGTGGAAATGTGTGGTGGTGCCAGCCGCTCCTAGCACACCCGCCGCTGGGATGATGTCCTCGCCGCGCGCACCCAGACAGCAGACTCAGAACAGTCGCGAGTCTAGTCTGAAGTCACGTACAGTGCCAAGTCGCGAGTGTTCTCTGCTGCGCTCACGGCGACTACTGAGAGTGCCCATCCATACAAGAACAGTCCTCAAATGTGGGCTTGAAGCTGATGTAGAATCTCCAATGATCTTCTGTCAATTTTTGAGTCTGGAGTCGTGAGTGTCAATAGCCAAAAATTTGCGTCATCCCATACCCACCGAGGGCTCAAGTCGTGCTTCATGATCGGATAAGGCTGCCGCCAAGCACAATCACCTGCAAGGGCGAATTTGAATCTGAATGTGCCGCCCCTTTTGAAGTCAAGAATTTAATTTGAATCGTGAAAATCGTTCGCACGTCTGCGGCGGGAAATAATGCGAAAAGATCGTCATGATTTCTCGGAACCGCGCGCGTGGGTTGCCGTGCCGTGCCGTGCGCGCACGGACGGACGGGCAAGGTGGAGAAGCGCGCGATCGATGATGAGCTAGCTGCATTCGTGATTTGCATGCAATGCATGCGTGCTGGTCAGATCTTCTGGCGCGTCCATCCTTCACCGTGGTTGTTGTGCACTCGCTCACCAGTTCCTAGCTCGCTTATAAGATTGACCATCCTACGCTGGTCTGTCGCGCTCGGCTCATCGTCCTGCTGACCCGCTCATCGCTGTTCGTTGAAGCGGGACTTGGAAGACTTCTTTGCGAGTCGCTTTCGCGATTTCGACTCGCTCACTCACACCTTCCTACACCTCCGATCCTCGCGAGCAAGCAAGCAAGCAAGCAAGCAGCAAGCAACAATGGCTACCGCACTACCTGGTCAAACCCAGCCTCCCTCGGCTGTCATCATCCCCTCTGAGCGCCCTCTGAGCGAGAGGTTCACCCTGCCAGATCTGACCGCCATCAGTTTCGACGCCAGCAATGCCGACGAAATTCAAGTATCGATCGGCGTGATGCCAAAACAGAAGGATGCGGAGCTCAAGCCGCTCGCACTGTTTCGAAGAGCAGGCGGAGAGGATGCAAGGAAGGCGAGGGTCAGCTTGCATGGTGCTGTGAATGACGATCGAGCCAAGCACGAGCAGGTTTGGCAACTCGACGCTCCGCAAGATCAGAGCTCCTTTGAGCTCTCGCCTGCGGACACTTGGGCTGCCCTGTATGCCTGTGAGTATCGGCACGATCCTATCGCCCGCCTCGATGTCGTTGGGATTCGGACATTGATCCACGCATGCCCCTTTGCCCGTAGTCTGGATCCGCAACGACTTCAACGAGCGTTTGCCTGTTGAGCTCGGCACGAAGTTGTCCAACCGAGACCACATTCTGGCGTATCTCACGCACACTGGTTTGGGATTTCGAGCCCCCGATGCAGTTGGGCGGTATGAGCTACTATGGGATCGCAGCGCCTTCTGGCAAGGTGAGGCTTGAGCCTGTACCAGATGGTCAAGCGTCGTTCGCCACTGACGATCAAGATTCTTGATGCTGCAGGTGCCGGTGCACCTCTCGGGCGATCGTGGCTTCAAGCGCCCCTTCCAGCAGCAGATGCATTCGGGCCACTCACCAGCACTTCATTTCCGCACACGCTCTCCTTTACAAAGTCGGACAACCCGCCAGTTCTGACTGCCCATCCTCTGCGTCCACCCAAACCAGCACCGGGAAGCATCGTCTACTCTCGCTACATTCACAGCGTCAAGCAGCACCTCACCTTGACCCACATCAACCCTGACGATCCCAAGCACTTCGAAGCTTATTGCAGGTGGCAGAATTCGGATCATGTCAACAAGGGCTGGAGGGAAAGAGGTTCGGAGGATTATCATAGACAGTATCATAAAGGACGTCTTGCTGATCCTCATATCATGGGCTACATTCTGTCTTGGGACGGCGAGCCTGCCGGATATGGCGAAGCCTCATTCAACAAGGAAGATGTGAGTAACGATCCGTAGCGTCTAAATCTCCCAAGGAAGCAGGCTTGCTAACGTTGTCTCGTCTGCAATATGCTTCACGCAGGGCATGGCAGCATTTGTAGGCGGCATGGGCGATTACGATCAAGGTACCCACCTACTGATCGGCGAGTCCAAATTCCGAGGACGTCATCGATTCGCCTCTTCCATGGTCAGCATGAAGCATTTTTGTTTCCTGCGAGAATCCAGGACGCACATCGTGATTGGAGAACCGCGATTCGATCTGCCGATCATTCCTTTGCTGGCTCAGCATTTGCCGCAATCGTGGCGCAGAGAGGTGGAGTTGCCGCATAAAAGGGCTGTATTGTTCCTGCTACACCGCGACCGCTTCTTTGATGCCGGACCTTCTGGTGGCATCTTCTACTGAGCGAGCTCCTGATGCTCCAAAATATCGCGAAATGTCATGAGGCATGCGTTGCCTGCACCCTGTCCGAGGCCGCACGAGACGAGCTGCTTGGCAGACAAGGAGGGTGCAAGCGTGACGAAAAGCGTCTGACCAGCTCGTACTTACGAGCATGAAATCGTTCCTTTCTGAGATTACGAGAGCCACAGTCTAATTTACACAAAGCAGGCACACGACTACGATCGCACCATTTTACTTGCCCACAAAGTTGGGCTTGCGTTTTGCGGCAAAAGCGAGCAGAGCTTCTCGGCGATCCTGAGTGGGCAAGAGTTTCTCGTAGCACATGCGTTCCCACTGGAGCGCATCTTCCAACTCGAAGTCGAGTCCGTGCGAGATCGCCATTTTTGCAGAAGCGAGGGCCAAAGGGGCTGTCGGGAGGTGTGCCATTTTAGGTCGGACGGGTCCTGGTGTGAGCCCCGTGTCGCATAGAAGGCAGGGTGCCTGGGTGCAGGCGAGCGAAAGCACTCACCACTCTTGGCCATACGCTGGGCTAGTGCGAGTGCTCGCTGTGCTGCGGTTTGACCCTCGTCTGCTAGGTAGTCGATCAAACCCCATGATTTGGCCGTCTCGGCATCGATCAACCTTCCGGTGTAGATGAGCTCTTTTGCGCGCGCAAGACCGATCAGACGAGGTGCTCTTTGCGTCCCTCCAGCGCCTGGAATGATGCCTAGCTGAACCTGTCACATTGGCGTGCGCAGGAGAGGCAATCGTACGTCAGAACGCGTACACGGCTAGCACGCATCACGCAGTGCTGTACGCGCTTTTGCTCACCTCTGGAAACCCAAGCTTGTCGACGCTAGGACTAGCGATTCTGAAATCGCAAGCCAAGCTGAGCTCCAAACCTCCTCCGAGAGCAGGTCCGTCGATGGCAGCGATTGTCGGTACGGGAAAAGCGGCCAACTTGTCGAAGATTCTTCTCAAGTCGGACAAGAAGCCCACCACTTCTTGTTCAGACATGGATTTCCTCTCGATCAGATCTGCTCCTGCGCAGAAAGCATTGGTGCTGCTGCTCTCGATGATGACGCATCTGAGCGGTTCTTTGGCCTGCGATGATCGGATCGTGGATGCAGGGTCCTTCAAAGAGCCGATGGAGGTGTGGTGCGAGGAAGGGGACGTGGAGCGAGAAGCGCTTGACGATGTCGGTGGGGAAACTTTGCTGGACCCGTTGGCATCCTGGTGAGCTTCGGAAGGGGTCAAGGAAGCTCTGCGAGGAGGTGTGGCCCAACCTGAAGGCATGACGCTCGCCAGCGCCAAGATTTCATCCAAACGATCATCTAATTGTGCCAGAACCTCGCGCGAAATGGCATTGCGAGCTTCGGGTCGGTCTAGTACTATGCGGTGGATACCTCCTGCAAGAGGCTCCTCATGCCGTACCAGAATAGGCTTGGTCATGTTAAGGTCTGGCGCGATTGCTTGTGGTTTTGAATCTTGACTGGATGAAAGAGGACTTGAGGAGGGCCTGGGCTTCACAGAAACTCCACAATTCTGAATGCCTTTATGGTCTCGGCTTTGCCGTTCCCTGCTAGTGCAAAAGGCTTGTTGGTTGCATGCAGACTGCGGATGTGGACATTTGGACAGCCGTTCCTAGGACAGAGGAAGAGACCTGCTAAAATTCGAGATTTGTGACTTGATCTCTTTATCGGATGAATCGTGGATCAAAATGTTGACGAGCAATCAATAATGCGAGGAACGTGTATGCGCCAAGATCGAGATCGAGAGAACAGGCGAGGGAACTCGACGAGGTGCATGTAATCTACATGAACTGCTGGAGCCTTGTCAAAAGTCTCACTTTTTGACTGCATGAGCAAGGCGTGAAATCTTGCTGTTCTGCCCATGCAGCTTTCAATCAAGAATCCAAATCCGTCATCACGCTCGTCATTTGTACGTGGCTCGTGACTTTGAGATCGTAAAGCATATGCTGCGATGATGACCAGTCGCGCGCGTCGAAAGTCGAAGCTCGATCCCAGCAAGCAAATTCTTGATTCACTTGGGCGTCTCAAGCTTCAAGGATCAACTGAGCACGCAAATGGCGTCTGTTTCTGGTGCGTCATCACAGACATATTCACATTTACGATTCTCGAAAGGTCCGACTCGTGATCCAAACTCACGCCATTGACTGCTCCACATGATGCGAAACAAGAGAGAGAGAGAGAGAGAGACGATTTTGACCGAGGAGGTCGACCAGCCGGCAGCGCTCCAACGCCGCGAGAAATTCAAATTGGCAGGTGAAGCCCTCAGGCTTTGCGACCCGCACTTGACTGCATGTAGTTGCATGCTCATGACATGCATGAACACCTGCTGACGCAGCTGGCCATATCTGATCTCCGCGGAAAAATAAAAAAATAAAAAATAAAGGCATTGCATGACGCGCATTTTCTCGTGCGATAGGGTCTAGCCCATATGTGTACAATCTTGAATACAATCTTAAATATATCGGCTGGGTGATCTATTCAAATTACTTAGTCGCAATGCGACTGAGGAGTGAAGTCAAATAAGTGATAACCGTAAAGCTTCCGGAGCCACTCAGACTGCATTTTCGGTCATCTTAATTCGATGTCGGCTGTCTGGTTTGTCAGCCTCGGCTGAAGTGAAATTGGGGCCGAGCCGCCGGCTCAATCGAATGACGTGAATAATTGTGTTTAGTCCACACCGTAAGGAACACTGAACAGCGCCTGCCGCACATCGACCGATAACCTGGACGGATTAGATGTACATCCTTCTCCACACCTACGCCCACTCAATTCGCACTCACGATTGGTGTTGTTCTGTCTCACTCAGTTGGGCTGGGCAGACCTGCCTGACAGACGCCCATCCAAAAGGCGGAGTCGTTTAATTGCGAACACCCGCGCCGGCTTCATTCCTGATTTGAGCCGCACGCGCGCTCTTTGCTCTCTCAAAATCGACGCCATCTACAAGCCGCTTCTCGTCGTTGCTTCTGCGCTAGGTGCCTCTATAAAGCTAAGCTGAAGCTGTCCGTGCCCGAATCTAGAGTATTCGGGTCATCTGCTACGCAGCTTCTTGCTCCCCGCGCTCGAAAAGGCATACCGTCGAAATAGGGCAGGTCACCTTACACGCTGCCCGCGTTTGGTCGTCCGAGCCGCCCAGCGCAACGGAAGAATCAGCGTGTCTACGTGGAATGACGGCGTCGACGCCCATCGCAGAGACCAGCAAGGCGGGCGGCTCTTCCACAAGTCTGCGCGCAACACCGCCAGCAGCAGCAGGAACAGCAGCAGCGAAAGCACCAGTTGCTGACTCGCTTGAAGCGACGATTGCGCTCTTGAAGGAGATCTCACATCAGCGCTTCCCGAGTGTTGCAGACCAGACCGGACTCAAACATTCACGCGTCTCTTTCAGCTGCAACCTCGACGCTTCCATCTTCAGCTCCTTGCAAAATGAAAATGTGGATGCAGTTGCGCTGCTTCGAGCAGGCGCGTATCGACTTGTCACGGCCTATGCGGACTCGGACGAAGTGCTCATGGGCGAGCTAGAGAGGGATGGCGGAACAAAGCTTGCTCGTCCGATCTGGCATGAACAATCTTCGATTGAAGAGGGAGGGCATCTCACATGGAGGGATGCAGCGCTGAAGCTGGCTGAGGAGATCAAGACCAAGAAGGTGCTGTCAGAAAGAGAGATGGAACGAGGTCTGCGTGAGGCGCAACTTCGCCTCGACGTACGAGAGTCTCCGGCGCTCTTCAGCTTCGCTGCATTCGATCTTGCAACTCTCCGAGAACGTTGGTATCCAGTGAATGGGCTGGCTGTAGGAGTCAGGCATTCCACACAAGGCTGCTCAGTCGATGTTGTCGCTGATGCGGTGATACTCTCAGAGCGCGCTGCTGAGCTGTTCGACAAGCAACTTTGTCACCTGGCGTGCCGCTACGCTCCAGCACTCGACAGCGCATTCTTTGAGGAGGGTCAAGGGAACTTTTCCCTTGCTGGTGCATTTTCCGGGTCCCGCGCCTCTGCGGAGGAGAAGCTTGATCTCCTATCAGCGTACGAGGCACCGTATGATGCGTCCAGAGCGCATTTGCCCATCGCGTGGTTGCAGAAGAATGCTCGTGAACGACCTGACAGCCTGGCTCACATACTGTGCGAAGAGCCGGATAGCGAGCGCCAAGAGCTCACTTTCAGGGAACTTGACCAGCGAAGCACTCAGCTCGCAAATTGGCTATTAACGAGAGGGGACACGGAAATCGAGAGCCGCATTGGTGTTTGTCGGCCTCGAGATGCACACTTTTACGTCGCCATGGCAGCCATCATGAAGGCCGGCTGCTGCTACGTGCCAGTAAGTCAGCGTCGAAGTTTACCGGATTCCTAGCGAGCTGACACAAAAGCCTGGTAATGGCTTCCAGATTGATCGTGACTTGCCAACCGAGCGCAAGGCTTTCATTGCCAAAGACTCTGAAGCAGTGATCGTCTTGACAGATCGAGACCACGCGAAAGCAGATGAGAAAGTCTTTGGCTCGAAAGGCATCGACATGTCGCTAGATACAAGCTTTGAGAGACAAGTCGCCTCGCATTCCTCTACCGAGCTCACAGAAGTGGATGTAGCTCTTGATGGCCTGGCTTACATTTTGTATACATCCGGCACGACGGGCAACCCAAAGGGTTGCTTGCAGCTGCATCGAGGTCTCTACTGGGCCATCGAAGCGATGTGCATCATGCCTCGCCCATTGACCAACGCGGACACGGACCGAAGACTGGCCATGGCAGCAGTGGCCTTTGACGTGCACATTTCCGAGATCGTCCAGTCTTGGGCGCTTGGCCTTTGTCTCGTCAGCGTGGCTTCCAGATTGTCGCTGCTTGCCGATCTGCAGGACAACATTGAACGCTTTGGGATTACGCACATAGGCATGGTGCCGAGCATGATTGAGGCGACTCTAACCAAGACGCCCGAGGAGCTGCCAATCAAGTATATCGTGTCTGGCGGAGAAAAGATGACGGATGCTGTGAGTGCGGCGCCTGGGTAGCGAATGCCGACGTGCACTTTTTTCGCATTGCGCTGATCGCGAGTGCTTCCGCACATTAGGTACTGTCTAAATGGGCCGCTCACCCAGGCATCGTGTGCGCCAACTTCTACGGACCTACTGAAGCAACCATCGGCTGCACTGCGAGGCGCGTGCGTGGTGTGCAGGACCGGAGAGACAACATTGGTCTTCCTTTTGAAGGGTCCGGCGCCTACGTAGTGGATTCAAACCTTCGCCTCCTGCCGCGCGGAACACCAGGCGAGCTAATCATTGAAGGCCCTCTAGTTGGTCGGGGATATCTCAACTTACCAGAAGTCACAAAGAAGGCGTTCGTGGAGTGGCCTCGAGCAGGGTGCCGAGCTTATCGCACCGGCGACTTGGTGCGCATGAACCACGATGGCACTATTCTGATTGCTGGTAGAATAGACTCGCAGGTCAAGCTTCGCGGCGTGCGGATAGAAAGCGAGGGCGTCAGCGCAGTCATCAGAGACGCCTCTACCGATCCATCCATCGATGCCGTCACAGTCGTCACGAGCCACGAGGCAGTGGGCGAGGGATCCGAGCTGCTAGTGACCTTCGTTGCCATCAATGACGGAACGGTCTCTGCAAACGAAAGGCGCTCGGCTCCGGCCTTAGCGAGCATCGACCTCGGTATCATGGCTACATTGAGGCAAGCTGCGACGCAAGGTCTTGCTTCTTATATGCGACCTTCTCACATCATTCCTTGCAAATTTCTGCCTTTGTCCCACAATGGCAAGGTAGATACCAAAGGACTCATCGCCTTGTTCAAACAGACCGATATGAAGGAATTGATCGCCTTGCAGGAAGCAGACACAGAAGAAGACGCAGATGTCGATGCCGATCGCCCGCTCACGAACCTTGAGCAGCAGGTGGCCGATACCATCACGAGTATCAACGGGGCCAAGCCAGATGGCATCCGCCCTTCGAAGCGTCTCTTGGAGTGTGGCCTGAATTCCTTGCAATTGGCAGCACTCACCGGTCTCTTGAGGAAGCACGCAGGTAGCACTCTGTCAGTCGCTGAAGTCTTGTCGTCCCGGACCATTGCCGGATGTGCGCAGGCTATAGAGAACAAGTCGAAAGTCGACGGAGCGCAGGAACCTTCAGATCTCGACTTGAAAGCCTTTGACCGCCAACATCGCCAAACGGCCGAAGAGCACTTCAATCCCAAGGACATTGAGTCTGTGCTGCCGCCGTTTCCAGTGCAACCAGGCGTGCTCTTCCAGATCACGCAAGATCGGTCAGCGTATGTTCAACACTTCCTCTATGAGATCCCAAGTCAATCAGCTCTGTGCAATGTAGAGCAGATCTCAAAGGCTTGGTCCGCTGCAGCCTCGCGACATGCGATATTGCGCACATGCTTCGTTCAATCCGAAAGCGCATTACTGCAGGTGGTGTTAAAGGCGTCGGCAGATTCCGCACAAGCTCCCGTAATCTGCTCACCTCTCGCACACCGCCAAATAGAGTCTGCGACATCCTTTTCAGAAATTTTTCGGTCGATGCTCGCTGCAGGTGTTGCGCGCGACATCAACGAAGACATCGCTACGCCATCTTGGAGCGTGCACATCTTCTGCGATGCCAAAGCACCCGAGGCTGCGAGGTACTTTAGCTTGTCGCTGAATCATGCACTGTACGACGCATTCGCTGTGCAAGCCCTGATGAAAGACGTCGACAATCTGCTCTCACAAGCGCCAGCATTATGCGCAACTCCGCTGGCAATGGAACAGATACTGGCCCAGATCGGTGACAGCTCGTCTGACGTGCACCGGTCGTTTTGGATCGGCGAGCTGCAACACACGACCCAGCTTCAGTCGACCGCAAAGCGGCCCCGACGCGGCGCAAAGTCGACGCGCACCCAACGCGTCCTCGACATTCCCCTCAGCGATGTGCAAAGCACTTGCGCTCGATTGGGCGTGACGCTGCAAGCCCTACTCTATGGCGCTTTCGCATTTGCAGCGAAATCGTTCTGCGACTGGTCAGATGAAGCTGTGTTCGGCGTGAGTCGCGTGATATTGCTGATCATTTCCTTGCTTATTGTTGACGCTCCATGCCCTCTCCGAGCCCCGCAGACTGTTCGGAGCGGACGCAATCTACCTCTTGACGGCATCGAGAGCGCAGTCTGCCCTCTGGTGACCCTTGTTCCAACACGTATTTCGCTACGCCACGGCGGCATAGCCAACTTTGTGGAGACCGCTCAGGAGGGACTTCTTGCGAGCTTGCCACACGAGCATGTACCTCTGGGATCAATTCAAGGATGGCTTGGAGCGAGAAGCCTATTTGACGTGCTCTTCTCGTGCCGACACGTCGCTCAACCGCACTCCTACAAGCATTTCAAACATTTGGAGGGCAGCCCGCCAACTCCAGAGTTCATCTTGGCAATCGAGACCGTCTTCGACGACCCTTCGGATGCTGTCCAAGTGCGCGCTGCTTTCACGGATGATGTTGCAGAAAATGAGGTGGAAACCATTCTCAAGAGTCTCGAGGACTACCTCTCGGCTTTCTATAACGCAGATGAAGCTGCTTTGCCAGCTCAGGACACACGCACAAGTGCGCACGCCCATGGATCATCTGGCTCGTCCAAGCGAAGAACGGAGGACGCCGAAGATCCTGATCCACCGCACGATGTGCTCCAGACAGTGAGACAAGTCACTGCGCAGTTCCTGCACCAAAATATTGATGGCGTGGCTCCGAGGACATCACTCGTGTCCCTAGGTCTTACATCTCTGCGTGCAGTTGCACTGGCACAGAAGTTGTCGGCCGCCGGCTTGTTCGTGGAGCCCCTCGACATCATTCAAGCAGGCTCGCCTCGTGGTATTGCTGTCAAGGCGCAGTCGACTGGCTTCAATGCTTCGGATGAATCTCAGAATCGCTCTGACGTGAACGAGACCGAAGCCGCACTGATAGAGGAACTAGGAGGCACGGAGAGGCTGAAGCTTTCGCCAGCTGACGCGCCTCAGCTAGCTGAGTGCACTCCTCTGCAGTCGGGCATGCTATCGCAAACTGTTTCATCAGGTGGCGAGCTCTACGTCCACGCTTTTCCGCTTCGTCTGAACGACGCGATCGACCTTGAGCGCCTGGAAAGCGCTTGGAACGTCGCTACCAGGACTTTTGAGGTCTTACGCCTGACCTTTCACTTTGCGGCCACACACGGTCGATGGTGTCAGGTGCTGCACAGCGCTGATGCAGTGCAGTCTCCATGGCTGCGCATAAGCACCTCGGAACCTTCTACAGAGCTGTCCAAGCGAGCCATTGTGGCTCTGAACATGGGATCAGAACATGCATTCGAGACACCACCAGTGCGTCTTTTGCTTGCGAGCTGCGAATCAGGACCACATCATCTAGTCATTGCGCTTCACCATTCGCTGTACGACGGCGTCAGCTTCAACAACCTGCTAGAGCATGTCGCGCGGCTGTATGCGAACGAGGAGCTTCCGCGCCACCCATCATTTTTGGACGCCGCAAGACGGATTTCAGTCTCTCAAGTGCGCTCACTCCAGTACTGGACTGAGCGCATGCAAGGCTGCAACACTCAATTTTTGCCTTCGCGAAACACGGTATCTGGCCCAGATAGCACCGCTGCCTGGCGCGCTTCCATCGGCCTCGACGCAGAGCAAGGACTTGAGCTTCAGCGAATCGCTCGGCGTTACCAGGTGACACCTCAGAGCATAGGACAGCTGGCTCTTGCGCAAGTATTGAGCAAGCGCAGCGGACATGTTGATATCTCGCTTTGCCAGGTTGTTTCGGGACGGACGATGCGCGAAGCTGCCGATGTCATTGGTCCAGTCTTCAATACTATCCCCTGTCGAATCGCGCTCTCGCATTCCAAGAAGCAACGCAATGCACTCAAAGAAATCAACGCTGCAAACGTCGACGCGCTGCGCGCGCAGCATGCGTCTCTCCGCGACATTCAGAGAGCCGTCCGAGTCAGAGCGGTGTCCGACGTCTTATTCGTCTTTCAACCTCACATTGACACGGGAAAGGAGCACAGGGAAATTCGGGACCCGTGGACGGTTGTGAAACGGTCGTCCGACACTGATGAGAGCAGCACGCAATTCAGTCTCAACATCGAAATGCACGAGCAAAAGGGTGCGGGCTTTGCTATTTTTTCGAGCTGCGCTGCGGATGTCTTTTCAAAGGCGGACCTTGAAGATCTGCTCCTTGATCTTCGCACTGCCATCACAACGATTCTCGCTAATCCTGGTGCTCCAAGCTGCACTCGGGAGAGGGAAGAGCATGCTCGCACAGTATCACACAAAGACGGGATGCATGATCTCACCAATGGGCCTGGTAACGCGGCGTCGGCGTCGGCGTCAGCGCCTGCTTCTGCTCTGTCTGCGTCACAGCAAAGGCTTGTGGAGATTGCTGCACAGGCGTTGCGTACCGAGTCTACTCAGCTGAAGCCTATGGCAAAGCTTGCACACCTCGGGCTCGACTCGATCGCCGCTATACAAATCTCCTCGAGAGCCAAGCGGGTCAACATCAAGCTTGCTGCGGCTCAGATTGTGCGCGCAGAGACGGTCAGGGCATTGCTAGACTTGGTGCAAGACACGGAAGAACCGAGGCCGCCACCAAAATCCTTCGAGCTGCCCAAGCTACCTGATAGGATCGCCAGTGCTGCCGTCGCCCACTTGAGCAGAGAGCATCGAGAAGGAGCACAGGCTCTGCCTGCTCCGGCTGGGATCGAGTACGTCTTCGCGGGCTGGCAGCGCTCGGGAGGGCGGTCGTTCCAGACTGCCATTGCGCGCAGGTTCCAAGGTCGCCTTGATCGAGATGCACTGATGAGAGCTTGGACGAATCTGCTGCAACATCACAGCATCCTGCGAAGCACAGTCGCGCCAACGAACGATACTGAGCATCGCATTGCGCTCCTCGTCTTAGCCGAGGCTTTCTCGCCGCCGCTCGAAATTGTCAATCTTCACCAAGGTGAGGATGAAGAAGTTGCTGAAGTCGTTGCACATGCACGTGCTGCGCTTTTGGCTCCTCGAAGCGTGCGCGAACCGGCGAGCCGGCTGTCACTCCTACAAGGCGCGCACGACGATTACATTGTGCTCGTCTTGCCCCACATCCATTACGGTGCGTTTTTCTCCCTAGAGCGCCTCGTGCCATTTCCGAAAGATCGCAGCTGACATTTGAATCGCGCAATCGACTAGATGGTTGGTCTTTGCCACTGCTCCTCAGGGATCTGATACGTCTCTACGATGGAGAAGAGCCCAGCTCGCCCGCCGATCTCAGGCCGCTGCTGGAGAGCTTCTACGCTAGCGCTCATCCTGAGGACCTCCGAGCTCGCTCGTGGCGTGAGCTTTTGGGTTCCTGCTTTGCGCCTTCATTACTGTCTTTGCAGGCTGAAGGAAACCCAGAGGCAGGATCTGTGGTGTCGCACGTGTCACTGGAAGACCGTTCCGCTCCACATCCAGATGAGCTGCGACGCGTCGCGATGAAGGAAGGCGTGTCCGCGTCCTCGCTGGTGCTCGCTGCGTGGGCCATCGTACAAGCGCGAGCTGTCACATCCTCCAGTGCTACATTCGGCATCGTTCAGACCGGCCGCAGCGGTGGCGATTCTGATGCGCTTGCGCAGCTTGCAGCGCCATGCCTGAACCTGGCCCCTCTGCATGTTTCCGATCTTGCGAGCAAGGGAGACATCGCATTGCGAGTGGTCGGTGCGGCTCGAAGGATTCAACAGGACCTGCTTTCGAGACCAATCGAAATGGAACAAGCCCGCCTGATTGACGTCGCTAGCTGGGTCGGCTGCCCGGCAAACCCCCTGATGAACGTCAGCGTCAACCTTTTGTTTGCCACGCAAACGCGGGATCCTGAAGCAGTGGCCGACTCCACCTCCTCGCGCTGGAAGCCTATTTCGGTGCGTGCAAAATGGCTTTTGGAGTTCATTCTCGGCGCCGGGCCGCGTACTGATTACCGAGTTCTTCTATTTGCAGATTCCACATCAATTCACCGTTGAAGAGCAGGCAAAGGCTCACATTCCCGAATTGTATCTTCAAGGAGAGCATGGTGCTCTGCTCTTCCCAGAGATTCAGGTGAGCATGTGCCGTGCAAGCCCACCTTGAACACCCGCGAATCTGTTTTCTCACATTACGGCGGGCCTTCACACAGCTTGATCTTCGCATCGTGGTCGCTGTCTCAAGAGAGGATGGCCGTCTAGTTTTGTACGCAGAGGTAGCACACCAGCGTTTAGAGGAGGAAAGGGTTGGCAAGCTGCTGTCAGAATGGTCAAGCTTGCTACATAGCCTGACACAACTCGGCAAGGAGCACGAAGAATGAGCTTGCTGTGCTAATACTAGTTGACCTCGACATATTTATCAAAGTGCATCATGTATCGTCACACCTATAGAGACATGGAAATCGCGACCTCAACATTGATTAGACGTATTCGCATGGACGATCGCGAATTGGCATGGGGACGTTGTTGTCCCTTCGAAAGGCTGCCTAACGTTTGTGGTGCTTTAATTGCATACGAATCCTGCTCTACGTCGGCGGCAGGTCGCGTCGGCATGCCTTCGGTCTTGAGTGTGGTGAGAAGTGCTGTACCACTGCGGTGCCCAAGTGTTCCTGCCTGCTAGCGCAAGCATAAACGTACTACAGGCGCCGAGGTGTATTCTTACATAACCAAGCTATATCTGCAATCTTGTAAGCAAGAGTCAAGAGTCACAAGTAGCAATCTAAATCGAGAGCGAAAAAGAATTTCGCTATGTGCGCCTGAATGTCCAGCTCAAACAGCAGCATGCAACCCTTCTTGATCCCTCACTAATCACTTCCGAAAGCTCGCGACGCTCACACGGACTTCTCGCGCGACTAGATTTGAATGATCGCGAAGTCGTGACGAATCGGAATTGGTACGGTATACATTGCTTGCGTCACCCGTGTCGCTGGTTGAAATTGAAGCGGCGAATTGTAGCTAGATGCCTTGCATTAGCGTCAAAATTCAAATTTCAATGGAGCTGCATATCCTGCTGGCCAGCTAGCTGCTGCTGGTCGCTCGTGCTGGTAGTCGTGAGTCGTCGCTGCAGATATGCACGTTCTCCTCGCGCATGAGGGCTCCTGCTGTCAGATCGGATAGCAAAGTGAATCGGAGATCGGATATGGGACGACAAATATTTTTTTTACCCTGCTAAGAGGCCTACAGCAGCATGCAGCATGGTGCGCCTTGCTCCACTTTTGCACGGCACACCGCTCGATCGTACGTACATGCGTCTGCGTTACCCCCTGCTTTCTGTGCCTGCCCGCGGGCAGCTGCCCCTCGCATAGCCCAGCATTTCCAGCAGCTTTGACTGCAGCGTGGCTATAGGCTGATCACAGCCGCACCTCTCTCTGTGAGGCATGGTTGCGGGTGAGCACATGCTGCAGCAAGCAGCAGCAGCAGCCTCTGTGATTTGGCCACGCCCATGGCATCGGCGCGTCGCGCAAGCGCACGCGAGCATTACGCGGGATACTCCACTCAGAAGACTCACAACATATGATCTGATCGATCCGGCACATGATGACTCGTGACTCACGACTGCTGGTGCGACTGCGCGCAAGCATCTTTCTTGCCTTGCTTCTGACGATCGTTAGCTTCACTTCAGCCTGCAGTGAGACGAGCTGCCAAATGGGCTGACGAGCTTAATTGGTCTTCAGTGCATGACCGTCATCCTCATCTTTCCCTCCACCCACACGTCCACATATCTTCATGCAAATTTCGGCGCAGGTCGATAGATCCAAGGTCACAAGTCTCGCGGTTTATATTTCCGCGTCAGATCGATCAGCAAACACCGCCCGGCCGCTCGGTCGCCGACTATATTCACGTAAAGATCGTTAGCATTGCCAGCCGCTCAACACGTCAAAGACAACACACCACTAGCACAGCCATCTCGCACACTCACATTCCGGTCTCAATTTACGCCCGCCACAGTCCGCCCGAGACACCCGTCCATAGCGGCGAGTCTGCTGTGTGCACCCTGCGTGCTGGTGTAGGATTCATCCTTGGCCCAGCTTTTGTAGCAAAAGCGCTTTCGGCCTTCAGCAAGACTCCTTTCATCTCCCAACGCCCTTTAAGTGGGAAGCACCACTTCACCCATACACATCGCTTCTCACCTTGATTCGGCATCACGATGGCTCCGAGTTCCCGCGAGGGCCAGTCTTCTGGACGCGGGAGGTCTCAAGATGGTCCTGTCGCCATCAGCAGAGACGAGCTCTCACAGAGAGAACACGCAGAAGCTTTACCTGCGGCTGTGCTCGTGGAGGAATTCTCAGCGGCAAACGCAGGCGGACGTAGCAGCAGGGATGGAGATCGATTCGAACCAATCAAGGCGGATCGCGATGTGGAATCTGGATCGCCATCGCTCAAGAGCCCCACTCTAGACGACTCGCACGCAGCTTCGATGAGCGATTCCGAGCAGAACAATTGGAATCGGCATCAGAGACACCAGCAAGCAGGCGTGTCAAAAATGGAAGCGCTCTACAGAGTATTTGGCGGAAACAGGACGCTCGTATGGAGCTTGTACGTGGCCGTCGCTGGTGAGCATCTTGTCAGCAGTGGATCTTAGCATCGCGTACCGCAACTCACCAGAGCATCATTCTCAACTCGCAGCCATTGTCATGTGCTTCTGCTTCGACGGCAGCACCACCAGCCAGTACCAGATCTACGGCGCTTCTTCTTTTGGCGAGCATGCCTTCCTGTTGAGTTTCATCGATACCGCAGAGTCAATCATTAGTGAGTCTTCGCTGCGCACGAACGAAACAGCGGCAGGCAGGACCATGACGAAGAATCTCACGCGTATCGTGCCGCCTCTCAGTTGCCGTCTCCAAGCCTTTCATCGCCAAGGTCTGCGACGTGTCTTCGCGACAAACGGCATATATGATGATTTTGGTCTTCTACGTCGTTGGATACGCCATCGTCGCAGCTTCGCCAAGTGTAGGCGCTTTCGCAGCCGGAAGAATCATCAGCGCAACCGGTCAAGCAGGCTTGGATCTCGTTACAGACATCATCGTAGCCGACATCAGCCCACTGCAATGGCGTGCTCTTGTCACTGCTGCTACTTCTTCCCCCTACCTGTTCCTCTCCTGGATCGGGCCCAACGTCTCTGGCCCCTTGATCGCTCACGACCCACCTCTTTGGCGATGGGGATTCGGCATGTTCTGCATCATGTGAGTTGGATTGCGATACCCTTAGTGGCACACCTTGCCGACTTTGCTGCTCTCTTCTTCCCCCTTAGTGCGCCTGTATGCGTCATGCCTGCCGTCATCATCATGTACATCGCAGAGCGAAAGGCCAAGAAGAATGGCCAGCTGGCTTTTGGTGCCAGTCTATACGAGCGCCGCTTGATCGCAGCAGATGGAAGTCTGGTCAACAAGGAGAGCAAACTATCCGTGCTACGTCGGTTCGCCGTCGAGATGGACCTGATTGGTCTCTTCCTCTTGACACTTTCATGGTGTCTCATCTTCTTGCCTTTCAGTCTCGCTTCGAGGGCAAAGGGAAAGTGGGCCAATCCCTCCATCATCGCCATGCTGGTTTGCGGCTTTGTAATTCTGGGCATGTTTGCAGCGTGGGAGATTTGGGGCGCAAGCCAGCCCATCATGAACAGGCGCATCCTCAAGAATCGCACATTCCAATTGGCAGTCACCATTGACATCTTCTACTTCTTGACCGGAACACTGCGCTCGACTTACTACAGCTCATACGTATACGTCGTCAAGCAGTGGACGGAGATCAATTGGGGATACTATATCAACATCGGCACGTTTGGTCTAACCCTGTTCGGCCTTTGTGCAGGAGTTCTGCTGCGCATTACTCATCGGTACAAATACCTCCAGGTATTCGGTCTGACCATTCGACTGGTTGGCAACGGCGTTGCGTTGTGGGCACGGGGAGCCAACGCCAACAATGCCGCCCTCATCTGGGTACAGATCCTCATCGCCCTCGGCGGGTCTTGCTCCGTCGTCGGTACACGAGTGGCCTCTCAAGCGTCCGTCCCTCATCAGGACCTTGCTTCAGTCATCGCGCTGCTGAGCCTCTGGAGCAAACTCGGTAGCAGTGTTGGCAGCGCCATTGCAGGAGCTGTCTGGGCCGGCACCATGAGAGACTACATGCGCGAGGAAGGCGTACCACCGAATCTTATCAACTCTCTGTACGGAAGCGTCAAGAACGCGCGCAAAAATTACCCACTGGAAGATCCGATTCGACAATCCGTCATCCGCGCGTACAACCGCACGGTGTATCCTCTCTTCCTCGCCGCTACCATCGTGTCGGTCGTGCCGCTGCTCGCAGGTCTGTTCATGCCAAACTACTACCTCGGCAAATCGCACAACAAGATCGAGAACACCGATGTGGGCGGAAGACGTGTCGCCGGCGAGGGTCCAGGTAATGATCCTACCACCGCACCAGGCGAAGCTCCGAGCGTTGTGGCTGAGCCCGAGAGGCCCAAGAGCAGGATTCGCCGCGTGTTTGAACTCGCTTTCAAACAGTGAAGACGTGATGCGCGGCGCTCCTCATCCAACTTCATCGCTTCTTTCTTGCCTCGCGCTGGTTGGTTCAAATGCAACGACAACGAGGTGCGCCTGCACCAAATAAAAACGTCTACATCACAGATATGAGGACCTCGCAGGAGCATGTACATCACGACGAGACATGAGCGCGTAACCTGTGCAGCGCTAGAGCAATCCCAATTGCATTCTTACTAGTTGTTCTAGTGAGCCTGCCATTGACTGGACGCTATCGAGGGCCAACTTGATGGCCATGCGTGGGTTCTCCAGACGGTAGGTGTGTCTACTGTCGGCGGTTGCTGTGTCAGATTTAGGCAGAACGAGCGTCCTGGAGCGTGATGGATGATCTGACAATCGGGAGTGTGCACCTCTCGATACATGCCAGCACTCGAAAAGCAAGACGCGCCAGTCCAATGCGTGACTCGTATCGTCAGCGAGTATACAAAGTCTTGCTTTGCTCGCCTCGCCCTGAACAACAGCTAGGTTGCTCTCGCACACCCTCTAGCATGGCCAAGGCAGCGCGCATAACAATCGCTCCGAGTGAACAGTGAGGATTCTGCTCTCGTCGAGGTCACAAGATCGCATTTCGGAAAATGGAATGGAAGCCATCGAGCTATGTACGGTGACATGTTTGAGGGTTGGCAGATGGCGTGCAAGGAAGAGGGGGCTTCTTGAGTTCAGAAAGATCGGGATGGACAGCTGGGATACTGATTGTGGGCGATTGGCAACCATCATAGCGCGCGAGAAAGAGAGTGTGTGTATGGGTGTGTGAGTGCGTGGGGCACGGGAACGGATCGCGAGCAAAGAAAAGATCCATGGCAGGAACGACGGGTGCGCAAAGGACGATGAGGACTCGATTGGAAAGTTTGTGTGGCAGCCGGTGCTTTGGCAAACGGTGAGCGGGTTGTGTAAGATGTAGTCGCGGTTCGTTCAAAAGGCTCACGGACAAAATTGCCTGGATGGAATGAAGCGACAACCAGAGTCGTGAGAGGGAACTCGGCGCTGCCGAGTGTGAAAGAGAGAAAGAGCGGAGCGGTGAAAGGAGCGCGCGAGACGTGCGACCACGAGCCCAGTCGTGATCGCATGGCAGAGAACCGATACAGGAGAGGAGACGATGACGAAGAAGAAGAAGAGGTGACGAGGCATAAAGGTCGGAGGCGAAGTTTCGACGTGAGAGCATGCGACGGCCATCAAGGTCGACGGTGGTCCCGTCGTGGTATTCGTGATGTCCCGCCTCGAGGATCAGTCGACTTCACTGGCCTGGGAATGAGAAGCGGAAATCGCCCTCGCCAAGGTGCACGGAGAGCTTGAATTGGTCCTGTTCGTTGAAGGCAGCTGGGGAGGAGCCACTGCGAGTCGCGGCTTCTTGAGGTGCCTCTAGCAAGGTGCGCATACCTGGTGGTGCAAAGGGCGGTCGGTTGTAGTCGTGCGCTGCTAATCGGTCCACCTCGATGTCAAGGCTTGGCGAATCGGATCCCTTGGCACTCTCGGGAAACCCGCTGCTTCTGCTGGAACGATCGTGTGTCACTCGCTCCGCAAACGGCAGCATAGGCGGGGTGAGAGCCTCGTGCTCATTGGTAATGCTATGCTCGTTCATGCTGCTTTGTTGAGCCGGACTCAGCGCGCGGACCTCGTTCGCGTCGGAGAAGGGCGACTCAGTGCCACCTTCCGCAGTCAAGTATCCGTGAGTGGGTCCTGAATCGTCATTCATCTCCTCTCTCGCATCGGCAATCTCAATGTTCCTGGAGACGTCCGAATCCGAATGAAAGGAAGGTACAGGTTTGCGACGCACTGTGCTGTCGGCACGTGTGACGGTGACAGCGGGTGCGACTGCTGTAGGTTGGCGATGAGCAGTGACAATGACAGCATTCTCGTTGGTGAAAGGGTCCACGTCGGCGCTTGCTGGCCGACCACTGAGCCACGGATCGGTTGCAGCCGTAGACTGGCTGAAGTGCGATTGTTGTGCCGGCGTGATCAGAGTAGAATCGCGTCCAAGATTGCGGTTCTCCTGCATGTACAGACCGGCACCTGCTCCAACGCCGGCATGCCCGAATGACGATTCCTGGTCCGCTTCGGAGTGCACTTCGCTGTTACCTCTCTGCGCAAGATGAGCGAAGTGGCTGGGGCTGATTGGCTGAGCATCAGGAGAACCTGGCTGTGAAAAGTCAATGGCATGGTCCCTGTTGAGCATCGAGGCGTCGCCGAATGTAGGGTTGCGCATGGTCGCGCGGATGTCGGCTTCGTGCATGGCCAGACCAGCCGAGTGTACTGGATCCATGGGCTCGCTGATCGTGCGCTTGTGTTGAGAATTCCCTGATCCACTGCGTCCCATGCCGCCGAAGAATTTTTCGTTCCAGGTATTCTGGCCTCCTTGACGCCCAGCGGCAGCTGCGGCGCGACGGCGGAGGAATAGAATCACTAGCGCGGCCAAGGTGAGGAGCGATAAGACGACAGCAGCTGCGATGCCTCCGGTGGAGACACCTCCACCCCCGCTTGAGTTCTTTGGCGAGTGGTCATTGCCAGACAGCGTGGAAGGAGTGGCGGAGGGACCAGACGCAGGTGCTGACGAGGGTTGGACAGCTGCAGCAGTGGTTGCCGGTGCCGGATCGGTGCTCGGAGGCGCACTAGCAGACGTACCCGCCGGATCTCCTGTTGTTGTAACGCTGTCGTCGCTGCCGCCTCCTGGTATGCAGGAGGTGTCTGTCCCACGAGTGACGGTGAAAGGGCTCGATGTCGCTATGATGTCAGAGCCCACCACCGTGGCAACCCAGCGATACCTCCCCGCATCCACGCTGGTGTCCCAACTCCAACGATTAGAGGACAGGGCCACGCTACCAGCCACATTGATCGGAGCTCCAGCACGGGCTACGAGATTCGAGTGCCGTCTGGTCGACCGTCTGATATTCATCGATCGTCTCGAGTCGGTGCCGACAGAGTCGTTGTCTAGCCGTTGAATTGCTAAAGCAACGCTGGCCGTCGAGTCTTCCCTTCCTGACCAGGTCCAGAACACGGTCGACTGTTCGCACGTCGTCGCACCGCTGGCGATGAGATGCAAGACGCCATCATAGACGCCTGCGGTGGCATCTGAGCTCTGCTGCGAGTCGGTCCCGTCATCGGATGCAGAGCTGAACGGCAAGTCGTAAGTGTCAGAGGTTTGCGACATGTTGAACAGCTCGGAGGGAGAGAGAAACTCGGACCAAGCAGAAGTGAAGATGAGCTGAAAAGGGAGATCAGGATGGTATCGGAGAGCGAAGACTGGTGCGAACAGAAGAGACAGATGATCGGAAAGGTGATGGTGGCGTGGAGCTGTCGACGAAGGCGTAGCGTGTCGAGGAGCAACAGCGCTGCCAAGAGTTGCCAAGCAGAAGGATTCGAAGGCGCCAGCCTAGAGCGAGATGATGGAGGCACGAAAACGGAGGAAGATCAGCCGTGATGCTGATCGAGTCAAGAGCAAGTAAGGCCTTGTGAGAGCCGAGATCCCGAAATGACGTGTGCGACGGTCGCGCCTATTGTGCAACGGCGGCGGCGTCAAGCTGGCCGTCGAAGTATATGAGGCTGCAGGCTGGATGAGGTTCGCGCGAGGGGGCTGAGATGCTCGAGCGTGATTCGGACTCTGGCTGTTGAGGAACAGCGAAGTCGAGGGAAGCGGCTGACCAGTCACAGTGATTGCAGATCGAATTTGATGGCGTTGATGGGTCGAATGTGACTTTTGGCTTGCAAAAGTTGAGAGCGAGGTATGAGGCCGGCAGGCTTGCGTGCAGCAGTTGGGCACAAGGTCAATGTGCACGCACCGCGCAACTTTCGAGAAGGAAGCGAAGGCGTCTAGCGTCCGCGTTATGAGGGCAGATTGGGTGTGTGGTCTAAGGTGGGCAGAGCAGCGCTTTGTCTGACTGCTCGCCAATGAAATGAGTCGAGTCGCGAGTACGTTGGAAGGGTCGTTTCCTCGAGCGTCTGACTTCGCCCAACTTGATTCCGTGCACGGCTGCACAAGTTGTTTGAAGGCGACGAATGACTTGGGGGGGTGCAAAACAGACGAGTGATCAGGGCAATCAAAGCAAGGCGGTGGCTGTAGTGATTCGTCTCTGCCCGGGCCGAAACAAGGAGCTGGTGGAATAGGCGCGAGGGCAAAAGCGCTGTGCTGTGTTTGCTATAGGTTCAGATGTGTTGGGCGTGCAAATTGAGACAAGAGAGCACTTTCTGGAAGAGCAATCCTGAATGTGGATGACTGGCTGACCTTTCAGGCGGACGAATGAGTCGTTGGATGACCGGATCCAAAGCGATGATTCAATTGAGGTCGAGTCGAGCCAATTTGCGGAAAATGATGGACAGAAGGCCTCCGGGGAAGGGTGGTGAGGTTGAGATGAGACTCATCCGTGTGCGTGCTGTCGCAGCAATCAAAGGACGGTGTAGCCCGATCGGGTGCTGTTCACTCCATCACGCGGCACGCTATGCCACCGCTGCCGTTCACTACTCCATCACGCAGCACGCTCATCATGCCACCGCCGCCAAATTGAGGGACACACGAAAAGCACGCGGGAGAACGAGCACGCAGCTCGAACTCTCAAAATCTGCGCAGACTCGCGCGGAGGGAAGGAGCTCCGCGGCAGGCAAAGGTAATGCGCCGCGGCGCCCGACGTTCTCTCTGAAACTTCATGCAGTCACCACACACTTTCAGCAGTAACGCCCTTGACAGGACAGCATCATCGAGTGAATACAAAGGCGCTGCACGTTGCATGATGCGAAGCCTCACTGCAGAGACCAGAGCAAGGCGCGCGAGGTGCAAAGAATGCGCTTGGCCCGCGGGGGTCCTGAAACCAGGGTGCATACCACTTGCGCCGCGCCTGCATGAAAGCTCAGAGCCAAAGCCTGTGCTGATGTGCCTGCATTTCCAACCTCATGCAGGACCAACACCTTTTGGCCGGCGTCTCAGTGCAGCACGCGGCTTGCACGCGTGCTCATGCGCTCGATCTTGATTTCTGTGGCTCATCAGCCCGAGAAACAGGATCGAGAACGGCACGCTGCGATCGATCGATTGCTTGAGGTCCTTAAATGTATAGCTGTGTAACGTGAACGGAGCCAAACTCGTGACTATACACGGTCAGAGTCATGAGCGAGCGCACAGTCGTACGCCTCTTTGCCAGCAAGACCCACGTACGGACGACTGATGTATATATAGAAAATTTGTTGACGGTCCACAAGGCTCAGCTTGAGGACACGCGCTGTGCTTAGCTCGAGACGAAGCACGCCAGCACGCACGCAGAGCGTGTGGCAGAACCAAATTCAAATCCTGAATAGTAGCAATATTCACGACTTACACAAAGTGGGATTAAGCGTGAATCAGGAATGGCACTCTTGACTCCGCTCAAAACGCCGAAGGGCTTGTCTGCAGTCTGGAGCATTGCGACGATCCCAGGAGCCAAGAGGCCGGGAGAGCTTATGACCATTCACGACGGGTGAAGCGAGCGACCAGAGGAACAAGAAGCCTACTCTGACTGTTGTATGCAGTGCGTGATCAGCCAAGACATCGAAGCCGGCCGAGCGGAGCGGAGATTGAACGAATTTGCTTGCCCATGTCCGCGTCTGCATCGATGCTGAATTCGTGCACACCTATGCAAATGAATGTGTACCTGCATCTCGAATCCGCTCTCATCGTGCTCCCTGATCGTGACCTTGTGTGCTTCTTCATTCACCATTGTTCACAATTCACAGATGAATATCTACTCATGACTCACGACTTGTGATGATTCAAGGTTGCAGACATTGTTGACTTGCTGATGAGCTTGCGGGCGCGTGTACCCACGTGTACTGCCGGTGCGCAACGACATCTCGCTTCCTTTGGTTCTGCGTGCATCACTTAGACCAGCATCGATGGGTAGGGAAGTCCTGAACCTGACCTACCGAATTCGTTTTGCGCAACATGCGCGGCAAGGCACAGTCGGCGAAAAGAGAACGTCGAATGTCGAATGTCTGGCGGCGTCAAGGAAGATGTCAAGCCAACAGGGTTTGCATGTCGCCAATCGATTTATTTTACCGCTGCAGTCCAATAGTGGCAACATTATGATGATCAATTGAGAGCCACGTATGGTTGCATCGTGTGCAAGTGTCCCGCGTTCGAGCGGCAAGGATGGACTGGGAGAATGACTGCTGACCGTTGGAAAGAGCGTGCTGAAAATTTTGTAGTGTCGTACTCCGGCGGACACTTTGTCGAAAGGCGAGACTGAAAGGAAACATAGCAACAATCACAAGATGCGAGTAGTGTTGGTCGCTCGGGTCGCAGGAGGAGCAAGAAGAGCAAAGCATCGTTCAATGACCCGCAATCGAGCTTCTTTTCGGATCTTGATACACCGCAATCCAGAGAGGTGCGAGTGAAATGTCCTGTTTCCCACGGCTATATGAATTTGTCACTATGATCTCTGATCTCAAGTGAGAATGTCGGGGCATATGAAGCTCCGCGGGGCGACGAAGACGGGGGCGGCTTTCTGGTGTGTGCGCGGTGCACGCTGCACACGTCGAGCAAGTATTATCACGTGATCTCACCAATAGATGGCCGTGCGCACGCTGTTCGGAGGCTTTGGTGGCTCATGCTGCTCTTCACATCAGCTGTAGCATTTGACGGCTGTTGCTTCCAACCGAGAGGCTTGACTCTTGACTGGTATGATGATGCGCTTCACCCAGACACTCACGATCATTCCACAATCGTCAGGCCACCCACGACCAAGTGCATCTGGTGCGACTCCCATATCCGTACTCTTATCGTTCCAAGTTGCGCCCTCGATTCGCATCCGTACGGACAAGTAGTGGACAGCAATGTCAGCAATCTTTGACTCCTCCTCTCCCTACGGGGGAAGTAATCAGTCCGCAGGACCAAGCTACGGAAATCCCTCCAGCGGTCCAGGAGGACCTCCCTCTCTTCAGTTCTACTCTTCAACTGGAGCGTCGTCGCAGGGATTCGGAGCAGGAGGAGGCGATCCTTCTGCAGGGGCCGGAAGCTACGCGCAGGGAGGGCCCGGCAGGAGTAGTCTGGAGGGCAACATGATGAGCTCTGGATTTGGCAGCGCTGATAGAGCCATGATGAGCGCTCAGATGGGTTTTTGGAGCGCATTTGGTACGGGTGGATACCCTGACGAGCCGGGATTGATGGAGGGTGAGTGCGGGCTCATTAGATCTACTTGGCGTAGGCGGACATCGTTCGGAGAAAGAGGACTGATTCAAAGCTGATTTGTCCATTGTTACCGTCGCTGCCGCTCGCGACGAATCTGTGCACCCCAGAGCTCGGCATCAACTTCTCCCACATCATCGATAGGAGCTTGACGGTCTTGAACCCGCTCCACTCTTACAGCGCATCACATCAAAAGGATGCGCACATGATGGACGACGCGGATCTGGCAGGCCCCCTGCTCTTTGCGTTTGCCTTCGCTATGCTGCTCTTGCTAGTAAGTCATACCTTGGATGTCCCCTAGGTCGATCAGCACAGGCATAGGCACTCACGCTGCAAGTCCGCGCTTCCCTGCTGCCCATCTTGGATCGTTTTCATAGTCTGGCAAGTCGCAATTTGGCTACATCTATGGTGTCGCTCTGTTGGGTGACATCTCCATCTACATGCTGCTCAACATGATGTCTGAGGAAGGCATTGATGCTTATAGGGTAGCATCCGTGCTGGGCTACTGTCTCTTGCCATTGTGCATATTGAGCGCCATCAGCATCGTCATTCGTCTCGAGTGAGTGTGCAGCCACGACGTTCTTCATTTGACAGCCTTCCTTTTCCCCTCGCGGCCTTCTGACTCTCCAATCAATTCACACACGCCACGCCAAAAGCTCCATCTTGGGCTACATTACAGCGCCGCTCTTCATCCTCTGGAGCAGCATCTCCGCCTCTGGCATTTTTGTCAGCATTCTCAGGCTGAGCGAGCAACGCTTCCTCATCGCATATCCCGTCGGATTGCTCTACTCCGTTTTCGCTCTCTTGAGCATCTTCAATTTTGGTCACTGATCTTACTCCGCGTCGCAAGCACACGCGTTCCATCGAGGGGTGTCATGAACCAGCAGGATACTGTGATTGAACCACTCGATTGCGCTTCGGCATTGTATGCGATGCTATACAACAGGCAAACTGCATCCTTGTACGAGGCCTGCCCGAAGCGAAGCATGATATAAAGGATTGATCTTGCCCCGTGCTAGACACGCGCCTCGCAATGCTTCTTGAGCCACTTGACGGCAAGGTCATTGCCGGACTTTTCGAGTAGGGGCAATACTTTCTGTAGCGTCTCGTCGTGGTAAGCATTGATCCAATCCCTCTCAGCCTGGGTGAGCAGAGCAGGGTCTAGGAGACTGGTCTGGATAGGACACAAGGTGAGGTGCTCGAATTGCAGGAAGCCCTGGCAACGAGCGAGTTGAGAGTCGGTACAAGGACTGAAATGATCAGTGGCAGTCCCAACACGAGCTTCTGATGAGTTCCAAACCCACCTTGCCGCCGAAATTGTTCGGCGTCTCCGCCTTTCGCACCCTGTTCAGACGTCAAGAACGGGAAGTGCTGCGCAAGTCAGAAAGCCAGCGAGTCCCCCAGACATACCACGTGGAGAACCCACGTGAGCTCGATCACGATCTGGTCACTCACAAGACCAAATTCTCGATGCGAATGCCCCACTCGCCGTCCTGGTAGTATCCGGGCTCGTTGGAAACGACCATGCCTTCCTTGAGCGCCGTCTCGTTGAAGACCGCTCTTGTGCCAATGCCATGTGGACCTTCGTGTACATTCAAAAAGTGACCTACGCCATGTCCAACTCCGTGACGGAAATCGAGTCTGCATCATTTCGGACGTTGGCCAATCGTAAGCGTTGCGGCCGCCAGCACTTAACATTGCTGGTATAAAGAGTGCGAAAAGGTCCTTTTCACTCACCCATCTTCCCAGAGTGGTCTGCGAGCAAGAGGGTCCAGCAGGTAGCCCGTGGTTCCCTTTGGAAATGTTGCTCGATCGATGGCGATATGGCCTTGAAGTACTCGAGTGAAAGCTCGCACTTCCTCCTTGCTCGGCTTGCCAAAGTGCCACGTCCTAGTCACGTCCGTCGTGCCGTCCGTAAACTGAGCTCCTGAATCGCTGCAAAGCAGCGAAACGGTACGCATGGTGAGTCTGAGCAATGTACGCGGTGACGCAGGCTGGCACGTACCAAAGATATAGCTTTGAGGGATCGATGTCCGGACAGTTCGCAGGGTCTGGCGAGTAATGGATAATCGCACCATTCGGACCAGTGCTAGAGATGGTTGTGAAGCTGAGACCTCTGAACATGTCAAGTCTGCGCCTTGCATTCTCCAACTCGTCGGCACCTCTAGCTTCCGAGACCTTTTCTCCCGAGGTCACAGCTTGCTCCAACCATGCGAAATAGCTGGCCAGTGCAGCTCCATCCCGTACATGACAGGCTCTGAAGCCATCCAGCTCAACAGCGTTCTTAACGGATTTCAGATCGACAATAATGCTGCGGTCTACCTTGACTCTCTCAGCTCCTCCGAGAGCTACTTGCACAGCTTGCGATGCTCTTTTGCCAATGACGATCTAATTTGGCAGGTTTCAGCATGTGAGCATCGCATGCCTTGTTTGGAGATCCTCCTTAAAATACGAGCGTCTCACTTTTTCCTCAGCTTGCAGCTTTTTGCCCACCTGAGCCAAGTCGCTGTAAAAGGCATCGTAAGGTCTGATGGCCGCCACCTTCTCTAGTTCTTGTCGTGCAGGCTTCTCCAGGGCAGCATCGTTGACGTAGATGTTGACAGCGTCTCGGGTGATGAGCGCAAAGGCAAAGAAGACGGGATTGTAAGGCACGTCTGAGCCTCGGAGGTTGAAGAGCCAGGCCACTTCGTCGAGCATGCTCGCTACGAAACCTTTGGCCCAGTCCCCCTTGCGCTGCAATTCTTCTCTCACTGCCTTGATCTTCTCGGCAGGCGTCGCTCCCGCGTATTTGACGTCCAGAGAAAAGATCGGCTCGGATGGGCGATTGGGCCTCTCTTGCGCAGGCCAAATGGTATCCACGAGGTTCTCGGGCAATGCGACAATCTTTGACTTGAATTTGGCCAATTCTCCATCGATACTGGCGCAGTCTTCGGCAGATACGAGCGCAGGGTCTATGCCGACCTGGCTGCCGCTGGGCAGATTCTTTGACAAATACTCCTGCCAAGTAGGAACTCCTGTCTCGCCCTGCTTCATCAGCGTCCATGTTGGCTCGTGAAGCTGCTGGCCAGCTTGAAGAAAGTAGCGACCATCTGTGAACAGGCACGCCTCTTTCTCTGAAACGACTGCTGTTCCGGCAGATCCAGTAAAGCCAGTGATATAGCCTCGGCGGAGATCAGATCTGAGAGACGAGGGAATCTTCAGCAATCGACTTTGTACGTATCATCTTTGGCAGCAAGTTGTATCCTCCACTCAAATACTCCACTCACTCTGCAGGATATTCCGAGGCGTGCGAGTCTTCTGAGGGGATGACGCTAGAATGCAGCTCAGACCGTGTCAGCATCGCTCTCGGATGCTTATCGATGCACGATGACCTACTAAGCAGACACGCCTTTTTGCTTCATCAATTCCCTCAGAGCCTGAACCCTCTTGCTGGTATCAACGCGAGGTGTAGCTACGGCGCCCATTCTGTCAGAGTTGGGTGTTTGAGCGCGTGTGGTGTATTCTCTTCGAGGCAACCTTGGAAGGTCTGCGACTCTGGCAGGATGAAAGGATGGATCCGCAGCCGGATTCGTGTCGAATTCGTGGGCCTGAGAACGTCTCGCGATGTGTGACAGACCGTAGTATCGATCTGATCCTGCTCCAATCGCGGACTGTTGACGATGTCGTTGAATGGTGAAGGAGGGAAATGGGCAGCGGAACGCTGCTGAACGGATTGATGTGAAGCACGCGACGTCTTGCTTGAACGCACGTAGAACAGGATGCATGAATGAGCTCGTGGACGTCTCGACAAGGCGCTCTGCTGACGACGGGGAGGAGATATGAGGATGGAAGGAGCAGCGAGAAGAGGCCGCTTGAAGCTGGACGATGAGCAGCGGCTTGATTGATGCCCGTTATCGCTTGTTGCCTTCGTCACGCGAGCGCTGCCGCTGATGATGCATACATGCAGCCAGAGAGCATGTCATCTTGCCCGCCCTCGAGAACCTCGTCCCCTCATCAGCAGCAGCAGCGGCGGCCGGGTGTGCGAGCTGCTACACATCACGGTACGGTATATAACAGTCAAAGTCACGAGTCGGCATGCATGCAGCACGCGCGCGATCCAGGATGGCTCGACCGCCCTGCGACCCCCGCGGCGAAAGTTCCGTTCGGAATTGACGTGGATATGAAAGATCACGTGACTTCTTTTCCACGCTCGGTGAGAGAGAGATTCTTGACAGCTCCAAGAAGATTTTGAAAGGTCAAGCAACTTTACTTTAATTCTTGATTCAAGATTCACGATTGATGACGAATCAATTGTAAAGTCAATCCTTGACACTCGTGACTGTTGACCTGTGCTCGACTTACCTGTCGCCGCTGCGAAGGCAGCCGAGTCGTCGGAGCTAGCTTTCAGCCTCGGAACATCTTTCACGATCGAGCAGCAGCTGACCCGCACGAGGCAGCCCCGCCCCTTGCTGAGCGCAGCTATGAGCATGCCTGATCATTGACAGCACTCCGACCGCCATCTCGCATGTGTGTAGAGAAGCCAAGGTACTCACACTCTTTCGAAAAAGAATGCTCAAGATCACGAGCTCGCTACTACTGTACTCTCTCTTCTGAATCAGTATGCTGTGCTGTGGGTACTTACGCGTGCCTGCGAGCGAGCGTGCAGACCCAGCTGCTGTTCCGGCCCGGCTTTCTTTGGCCGCGCGCATCATGCACGCCAGTTGTGCGCGTGCGCCCGTGTGGAGCAAAACCAAAGTCGGGTCAGAATCACGTTGCCACGGCCACTCATGCTGCAGCAGGGGGCAGGCTTATTATACACATTTACATTTATGTGCTGATCTGCGTCGATTTCACGACTCACACGCACGACCGGTGGGACGATGCTGTGACTGTGACTGAAGAACAACGATAGAGTCGGTAGCTGCTGACTGTGCTTTCATACAACACCATACCTACCATCCTGACCGCCACCTTGCTCAATCCTGGGCTGCGCCTACACTCCGCTCCACAGCTGGTGCGAACACGAAGCGATTCACCTGATACCGGCGTGCACCGCTCAACCACGGCGGTGCATACAGCATCTATAGAAAGCACATACTCGCGAGGACTCTGCACACCCTCCCGCCACACGTTGTGAAGGTCTACCAACGCGACCATATCCTGGCGAGGTGCTTCTTCCTACCCACGCTCGGCCACGATGCAGTACGTTGGACGTCTCGTTTCGAGTGTGTACAACTCTGTGCCCTCCATCAATCCCGCAACTCTCAGTGGGGCTATCGACATTATCGTAGTGGAGAGGCAAATCGAGGCAGAAGAGGAAGTGGACGATGATGGGAGCAGTGATGGACCTCTTGGATCTGGCATTGCTGCTGCGGGTCCCTCGAGACCGGCGCAGAAGAAGAGGAGGAAAGTGATGACCACGGAATTGAGCAGGTGAGTCTGACCTGTGTGGGCTTGGGCTTTTGTGCGCATCGAGTTGAGTTTCACCCGCAACACGTACCCTTGTACGCTACGCAGCACTCCTTTCCACGTGAGATTCGGAAAGATGTCGGTGTTGCGGCCTGCGGAGCGCAAAGTCACATTGCACCTCAACAACTCTGCCGATCCCCTCCCATTCGCAATGAAGGTAGGCGAAGCCGGCGAGGCTTTCTTCGTTTTGGAGCTGAACGATGAGGAAGCTCAAGGCGTCATACCAGACGATCTTGTCACATCGCCCATTCTCAGCGCAGCTTCGAGTCCCGATCTGGGCGGAAACGAACTTGATGACGGGGCTGAGAGCGGAGCCGTGGCGCAAAGTCCCATAGAGGCGTTGGATCTAGGTGCTAGTGTCACGATGGAGGCTGAGCCGGTCACCTTGAGTGCTGCCGAGGACGATGCTCAGTCTCAAACAACTACAATTCAGAGCAACGAAACCGCAGATACGGGTATCACCATCCCAAACTCGTCGGGAACATCTACCGCTAGCGCGGAGAACCGTGGTCAAAGTCCTGCGAGGGCTGACGCCTCTGGCGGTCACGGCGTCAACCCTGAAGCGGCAGATGCAAAGGGGACCAGCGACGAGTCGTTGGACTCTGGAAAGGGTGGAAGCGGCAGAGCTGGAGCGCACAGCACGCTAGGCCAGGTAACGAATGCGGCGGCCAAGGCGGGAGGAGCGTTGGGCGCAGCAGGCAAAGCTGTTGTCGCGCCACTCAGTGGCAGTAATGCCAAGTTGGAATCTGTGCGCAAACGTCAGGAGCGCCAGGAGCCCCACGATAGCGCTCCATTAAGCCAAGAGGAGAGCGGTAGCTCTGCAAGCCCGTGGCATACGACGGGCGAACGAAGCGATGGCAAGGAGAAGTTGCAGCAACAAGACGACGATGCGCCACCTGATCCTCCGAGCACTAACGACACCGAGACAGAGAAGCTCGAGCAAGGGCTCAAGAAGAGAGCCGAGGGCCTTGTGCATCAGGTCAAAGCTGCAGCTGACGAGGAGAGCTTTCGAGCACCGTCAGAGACGCCAACTGCAGCAGACGAAAGGGAAGAGGCGTATCCAGCACCATTTGGTGCAATTACTGGAGGGGATGACGATGCGTCTGAGGGCAAAGGACTGAGGACCCGGCCCACGGCGCAACTTGATCATGCTGACTACCTTGGCGGGGAAAGGATGCCCCGCATTAAGACAGGCACCGAAGACGTCGACCTGAGTGCGAGCGGCGTAGACCCTTCTACTCTTAGAACCCAGCTTGAGAAGCAAAAGCAAGGTGATCAGCACGAGGATATCGTCAAAGAAGAAGCTGAAGCAGAGGCGGGCGAAGTCAGAGAAGAAGACATCGCTAACAAGCCACCAGGAAGTCCAAGGCGCAAAGAGGACTTGCAGTACATGCTGGACATGGATGGCTACCACATGACCTCTGACGGCGAGAGCCTCGCGTACTCTGAGGCTCAACGACTCGCGAAAGAGGTTCCTCTGAGCAAGAGACACGGTGGCGCCGGCCGACACAGCGCGGATCTTTTCCATCACGATAGATCACAGAGTACAGAGCTGTTGCGCAAGGCAGTCGCAGAGGGCTCAAGACCTCGCAGTGCCAGCCGTTCTTCGATACCAGATTCGGTCACGAACAGCGATGGTGACAGCACCAGCAATCCTTCCAAGTTGTTTCGACGCGGTTCACACTCTGGCGCTTCAGAGTCGAAAGTACCGGGAGACGCCCAAACCATTTTAGGCTTTCGGAACGAGAGCCCATCTCTTGGAGGTGACTTTGAGGAATCGCTCAACAGCGACCAACTGAGTCTGAGCCGAGACTTGGTGCGGCTAACCAGGATGATGAGATCCAAAGATGATCCTGCGGACGAGGCCCACTTTGACGATCCTGTCCCAAGGTCGGACGCCCGGACGCCAAGGCCTGCCAGAAACAAAGGCCCGAGCAAGACTGTGCGTCGGCACTTCCAGGATACATCGTTGAGTGACACGGAAGCCGACCCGCCACATTGGTCTTCGAATCCAGACTACCGAGCGCACCAACGTGCTACAAGCGCGGACACAGAATTTGGTTCGAAGCCTGAGCGCAGTGCGCCCAATGATCAAGATCGCTTCCAGTCCTCGGAGTACGACTGGGAGTGGGGTCAGATACCAAAGGTGCACGACAGACCTCGGGCGCGCGTGACAAGTCTGGATGCCGAGGATGTGTCGTCCACCTCGCGTGCCCGCGGAATCGATCTCGAAAGAGGGGACCTGGCAGACGACGGTTTTGCTCCCACGGTGGGCAGGCTGACAGCGACCGATGAAGCACCGTACGACTTTTGCTTGGTGCTCAACGATGCCTCACATCGATTTGAGCTGTCACTATGCTACCACGAAGGCTTCGATATCGAGCGACCGACCCATATGGCTGCCACCACTCGCGATCAGCCCCATGTCGACGTAGACGCCGAGCTTTTCGACGAGAATAGGGTCAGCTTCCAGCGATTCATGGACGATCCAGACATTGTCAACGACGAGCGCTTGGTCGTCAGGTACAATGAAAGGTTTATGACCTGGGAGAATGCTTCTGCTGTGCTGGCGACCCTTTCCCTTTGCCGCAAGACAATGTCTGCAGCCCTTCTTGCTGATCAAGCGGCCAGAACGACTGGCACCAGCACAGACGCGCAGGCGCCGCCTCAAGCTGGTGAACGAGCTAGTGTTTGGAGCCGGCTCTGGAATCGCAAGCGCACTACGGCCAGTGCAGCAGATCTGGAAGCAGTCCAAAATGCGAGTGCTGCAAGGGAAGACCAGGCCTCTCTTCAAGGTGGATCGTTACGATTCCCACCTGCTCCCCTCGACCGATCACACACAGACTCCGAACTTGCGAGTGGCCCTGCCGCCGCCAAGCCCTCGGTCGTGGGTAACGGTACAGCTGGTCCTGCCATACCAATGCCATCCCGTGCGCCAAAAGTGATGCACAAAACCTACGCCAAGACTCTGAGACTGACCTCGGATCAGCTCAAATCCCTGAACCTGCGGAAAGGCGCAAACAAGATCACCTTCTCCGTCACCTCGAGCTATTCTGGTGTCGCGACCTGCACAGCACGCATTTTCCTATGGGAGGCTAGCCATCGCATCGTCGTCTCTGACATCGACGGAACCATCACGAAATCTGACGCACTCGGGCACGTCTTCACGATGATTGGGCGCGATTGGACACATGTGGGCGTGGCAAAGCTTTACACGGATATTGCCCGCAATGGCTACCGCATCATGTACCTCACGAGTCGCGCTATTGGGCAAGCTGACGCGACTCGCGACTACCTCCGTGGCATTCGACAAACCAATTATCAGCTACCAGACGGACCAGTAATCATGAGCCCTGATCGGCTCATTGCTTCTCTACACCGCGAAGTGATCCTGCGCAAACCAGAAGTTTTCAAAATGGCTTGCTTGAGAGATATAGCTCGCCTTTTTGGACACGATCCGCGCGCGACTTCGACGGCCGCAAAGGACCTCAAACCCGGGGCGGTCGAGAAGAGTTTTCCGGGTGTCTCGCAAGCGTCTATCGACCTCGCGACTGGAGAAGCGAATGCGGCTGCGAGTAGTCCTTCTGAAGGTGCAGCAACAGCCAGCGATACAACCGCGACCGGAACGTTACAGCAAACCTCGGTAACAGACCAGGGGCCCAACTCGCCTGTCTCGATGTCGCCTTTCTACGCGGGCTTTGGCAACAGGATCACCGATGCGTTGAGCTATCGGAGTGTCAACATTCCCAGCTCTCGCATCTTCACCATCGACTCCAATGGAGAGGTAAAGATGGAGCTGCTCGAGCTTGCAGGATACAAGTCTTCGTGAGTGATGAGAACCGAATTTATAAAGTGACGGAGCGCCCGCTGACCCCTCTTCGACCCCACGCGCCTAGCTACATTCACATGACTGATCTAGTGGACCAAATGTTCCCGCCCATTACAGTCAAGTCGGAGGCAGCTGCGACCAAGCCAGAGTACAATGACTTCAACTTTTGGCGCCCATCTCTGAGCACATTTGAGCTGCCTCCAGACGATGAGCTCATGCCCACGCCACCAGTCTCTCCCGCGCTTTCGGCAAGAAGCGGACGAAGTGTACGCAGCAATGCTAGCTTGAGGAGCGCGACCACAGATACAGTGACTGCGAAGCCTGACGAAGAGCCTCGACGCAGGAGTCGATTCGGTCTGGGCAGTCTGGGACTCAGCAGAAAAGGTAGCGCTCAGACTATTGATGTGCCCGACCAGACCAGCACTAGCTCCGCCAAATCGCAAGCTGCTTTGACGAGCCCTTCTGCGCCGGACCTTACAGCGGCGGCTGCGGACGGTGCACGAATTCCACAACGATCAGAATCGGACCCTGATGCGGCAGCAGCCGCTGCTTATGGCACGAGCCCCACAGGAAGCTCGTACGGATCAGGCGCCAATTCTTCTTGGATAGCCCCGTGGAGGAGACGCAGAGCAGCGTCGCCCGGCGAAACAACTGGAGGAGCGAGCGCCACTTCGCCGCTCGTAGGACCCGTCATCACTGCCGAACCGGATTCGGACGAGGAGAATGTGGCGAGCGATGATGATGATGTCAGCGTCTTTGGCGATGGACAAGACTTGTCATCGAGCAAGCAGAGACGGGACGAGGAAGATGAAGGGGAGGATGATGAGGAAGAAGCAGAGGAGGATGCGGATAGCAACGACGACGAGCCGATCAGCGGTCGCGGTGGTGCCAGAAGACGCGATCGAGCAAGAGGTGGCAGGGATGAAGAGGTCATTGATGATGATCTGCTGGCTGGTGGCGAGATTCGCTTCGATTGGAAGTGAGGCCTCATCCATGAACTCGCACTTCAATTCCATTCACATCTTTGGCCGCGTCAAGATTCTGTTCGTCTGGTTCCCCTTCCATCTGCTGCCCTCCTACCCTTTGTTCTCCTCTACGAGAGTGTTACTTTTGTCATCGCATACACGCCACGTTCAGACTACGTACCCTTGCAGCACTTGAACATATTCGCAAATGAAGGATGGAGGAGGAGAACTTGTCGTGACGACAAGACACAAAAGGGTGCGCTCACCTTCTCGATCCCGCAAAATCAAAGTGACAATGTAGGTTCGAGTGCAGGACAGGTACTAATACATTCGCGCCAAACAAGTCTTGGGCCAAAGACGTGACGGTAGGAGGGGTGAATGAGGCCAAGGGATCTAGGCAAGAGACCAGTCAGCTAGAATAGGAGCAGTAGTGATCACGACCCGTGGATATTCTGACTCGAGATGACGAGCAAATTGTTCATCGGCCAAAAGCCAACCTCCTAGCTATCCTCCTCCTCGCCTCTTCCTTTTCCTTTTCCGTCATCCTTCTCTTTTTGCTCTTCTTTTGATCTCTCCCTTCCTCCTCCTCATCATCGGAAGGCAGCAATGCCAGTGCGCCATCGTCTTGCACGGCGCCAGCCTTTCGCCTGCCATCTTTGACTTTGCTATCGGAGAGGAGGGCGTGCGCGGTGCTGGATGACTTGTCGGCAGAGGAATCTTTGGGTATACGAGGAAGATCCGAAATGGGAGTGGGTGGAGGAGAAGCTTTGAAGTAGGCGTGTTGCATGCACTGATAGCGTGGGTCGATGAGAAGTGGAGAACGAAGGAGGAGGAGCGAGCATATCTTCTCGCGTAAGCTGAGCAATCCAACTGGCATGTGATCTCGGATTCATCACAAATGGGCAGTGGACCTGCAATGAAAGGAGGGACGAAGCCTACGCATACTCACATCGGATGCGCTCAACCTCTCGGTGGGATCGAATTGGAGCAAGCGGGAGAGCAGGTCCAGCGTTTCTGGAGAAGCTGCGCTGAACAGCATGGCGAGATCCTGTTTTGGATGTTGTTCAAAAGGCATAAAGTTTGGCAAGTGCTTTGCTCGCTATCGAAGTCGCAAGAGAGAGAGGGGATTTAGGAGCAGGGTTTACAGCGCGCATATGCCAAAAAAAGGATCTCAGCTCAAGCTAAGCTGCTTTTCTTGTAGCAGATGCCTGATGACTCACCGACCATTCTTTCTCAGTGGGCGTGCCGAGCGCTCGAAGGATGATGCTGAGCTGCTCCAGATCGCTCTCGCCTGCCATATAAGGTACGCGCAAATGCAGCTCTGCAAAGATGCACCCCACGGACCACATGTCCACAGCGGTAGAGTAATGTCTAGCGCCCAACAACAATTCCGGACATCTGTACCATCTGCCAGGGTGAACAAGACACAGGCGCATGGTTAGAGAGACGAATGGATGCGTGTAGCGAAGAATTACCAGAAGGATCGAGGGCAAGCGCTCACCGAGTCACCACTTGATTGCTCATCTTTTGACCCGGCTCGCCGAATCCTCGAGCCAGACCGAAATCTGCGATTTTGAGCTCGCCGCTGGGGGCGATGAGCAGATTGTTGGGCTTGAGATCCTGCATTGCGTTTGCGAAGAGCGATCAAGAGGCGCAAGCGAAGTGCGTAGAAGTCAAAACAAGCACACTGCGCGGCATGGCATGATCGTCTGAAGCCACGGTGCTGCTGGAGACTCACGCGATGCAGACAGCCCATGCGATGACAGTAGTCCAAACCTCTGCACATCATGCCCATCCAGCTCTTTATATCCGCTGGTCTAAACACAATGCCTTGATGCTTGACGATGCATTCCAAATCCGTTTCGAGAAATTCGAGCACCAAATTCAGACTTGGAGTGATGGTTGCGCTACCAGAACTGAACACATCCACCAATCGGATCACGTTCGGATGATGCAGTTCGCGCAGGAATTGAACCTCTCGCAAGGCAGTCATGTCCAACCCGTCGCTGGAATTGACGATTTTGATCTTTTTGATGGCCAATCTTTCTCCGGTGATGGTATCGCGAGCTAGAAAGACGGAGGCGTAGGTCCCTTCGCCTACTTTGGACAGCTTGGTGTAGCGCTGCTTGGCTTCCATCCTTGTCCAAGAGATGCAGACTGAGGCTGAGATATTGGATGCGCTCGAAGCTGCAAGCGAAGCGATGGCAGATTCGATCGGATAGCGCAAAGATGCGAGGGATTGCAAGCCTGGTACGCAGCAAGCGATGAAGAGTTGCAAAGGTGAATGCGAATGGACGACGTTGAAGGTGACGCCCAAAAGGGGCGGATTACGACTCGTTGCTGCTCTCGCAAAGACCACGAGGGAACGCCGTGCTTCGTATTGCGTCAACTCCGTCCTTCGTGGAGTCACGAGCGTCGAGTCAATTCAAGATTGTTTGGCCCTTCGGTTGTGAGTGTCTGGCGCGTGTTGGTACTACTGGTGTGCCCAGTCACGAGTCACGAGTCACGAGTGACGTGGAGCTCAATCACGAATCTGGATAGTGAGAGTGAGATGAATCTTGAACGTAGCTGTCATGAGGAATTTGAATAGATATTTGTCCCTCACGATCCACATTCGTGCTTCGATTCAATCGTGATTCTTGACTCAATCACGAACTCAAATCGTGAACCTGCTGCTGGTGATTCGTGAACAACGTAACGGCGGGCCGCCGCGAGTCGATTTTCTCGTGAGTTCGACTTGAGTCAAGAGTGGAGGCGTGTGTGTGGTCACGTGTCACACCAAAATCGAGAAATTCTTGAATCAAGAATCTGATGAGTCTTGAATTAAGAATCCGTGATTTGAATCTTGAATCAAATCTTGAATGCTTGGTTGGGCGTTTCGTCGCGCTTACCATTCAGATTCGTGATTCTCCTTCACGTAACCCCTTCCCTGCCTTTTCCCTCAGCCTCAGACCCTGTCAAGCAAGCTCTCGATCGTCAAACATCCGGCTCGAGATTTGCATTTAGCGAGACATTGGCCATCATCGTGGAATGTTCATCTGCATCTGGTGCAGCGCGTTGAGAATGACGATTCGAGACTTCTGCGGCACCGGTACAGCTAACGCACGAAGCAGCAGCAGCAGCTCAATTTGCCATGCGCCTCGCCTTCGTGATTTGATCGCTGTGAATGTATTTGACTTGCTGCGGCGTGTGATGGTGGTGCTGTTTTGCAATGCAGGAATGCAAATGGTAAGGGTGATTGTACATGGTGGGCGATATGACGAGACTCAATTTCACCTCTGTCCGGTGCGGGAGGGCGAGCGTTGGGGTGCCACAGTCTACCTGACCTCCAGAGCCTCGCTGGTCTCGTTCGCCTTCAAGACCGCGTCGCACCGCTTGGACAGATCCTTGACCCTCTCCCTTGCCAGATTGATGGCTCGCCTAAGCAGCCTTGGCGAGATCGCTTTTCCACCTGCATGATCTATGGAGCAGATATCTCCTTGAGGCGTAGCGACGATCTGTATCACAGCATCTGCTAATTCTGCCTCCAAAGGATCCGGATCCACAAGCAGAATTTGTCCGTCATCTTCAAGCTGCGCATTTCTTCTTTCTTCATTCTTTCCAGTCGGACCGATCTTGTGGAGCGCTTGGTGAGAAGAGATATCAAAGTAGACCAATGTCACGCTTAGAGGTGCATGATGCAAGGCGAGCGGGATAGGGGCATGCGAAGCGGGATCGTGCAATGTTATCTTCGCCCTGTTTCGACGGATGCTGGCGGATGTGGAGGAGGAGAGTGGGCCTCTGCGACGAAGGATGGATGCTCCTCCTTCGACGCTAACATCTGGTCGACGAAATGAGCGCAAGGACAGAAGACTGCTCAGCACCGCTGCGTCTACAGAAGCGGACAGCCCTGCCCAGGAGAGAAGGTGCACAAAGAGCGTGATGGACCAGACCTGGTACGCCGATGCAGGCAGTGGGGATCGGTAAGTGTATGCGCTATTGGGAGCGGACAACGGCTTCGAGTGCAGGTCTTGAAGGGACTCTCGAATGCTCACCTTTTGACCAGCTACGACGCACAGAGCTTCTCGATCCACCACCTGACACCTCCTCACAGCTCTCTCCACAGCTCTCTCAAACTTCAACTCTTCATCTCCCGTTCTATTCCGCTCGAACTGAACACCGGCGATAGACCCCACTTCTATCTTGCAATCCAATGTCCCTTCATAAGGTCTTTCTGATCTAGGTTCGGTCAGCTCTGCTACGATGTGCGTTATGACTTTGGATGTGCCGATAGAGACGCTGCATGTGCCTGGTGAGGAGCCGAGAGAGAGGGAGAGGGGTAGAGTGGAATGAAACGATCGCCGACCGTCTGGACGCAGATTGGAACGCAAGGCGCTGAAGAGGAAAGAAGTAGCCGTGCTGGACGCTTCCAGCGGTACGTTGGGCGCCATTCCTGCGGGATATGCTTTTGGAGGATGGAGTGCCTGACGGGCGGATCGATAGCTGGCTGCTGCAGGGGTGCGAGCGTGTGCGATTGGGCGCAGCGGATGTATGCTTCCTGTACTTGAGACTGTTCTTGAGTATGAGAGTCCTGAGTGCTGAGGGTGAGATACAAAAGCGCTGGCTCGAGGTGATCTCTCCATAATCGTGGAATTTGGATGTGATCTCTTTTTAGAATCACGAATTCATCTAGATTTTCTATCAAGTACGCTAAGGCGTGAAACCTCAGTCACGTGCATACCGCTTCCCAAAATTTTGGAAGGAGCAACCCAGCAGCAGCAGCAGCACGAAGGAAGAAATTATTTGACCGCGCGGCTGAACGACTCTCCTGAATTGAACTCACACGCAGCGTGCAGCGATCACTTCCAAGCTTCGATGTCGCCTCTCGCTTCCTCTCTCTTCTACATCGCTTCTATCAGTCGCCCTCTCGCCTAATACATTCGTTCGAGCCCATCATGAGTCTCAAACGCCCTCACGATAGCGCAGAGTCGAGCAAGAAGAAGTCGCGCTCAAGCGCGCATGGACTCGCGAGCAGGGACAAGGGTCAGACCTCCTACCAACGACCAGCGGTTACACCCGCCCCCGCTCGAGCACCAGAGGCCGACTTTCCTCGCGGAGGAGGTAGCGGCTTGACTCCTTTGGAACATGCTCAGGCACTGCGAGAAGGTCGAGCTGAAAGAGCAGCAGCCGCGGATCTGTTCACCGAGAACAGCAAGAAGAAGAAGAGCAGCAGCAGCAGCAGCAGCGCCTCGAGCGCTGCCAACGCTAATGGAGTGACTCGAGGAAAGAAGCAGGGAGAGTCGGATGAGGCTGCAAAGGCGAGAAGGCGGAAGGAGTGGAGAGAAATGCGAAATGCGAAAAAGAAAAAGAGTTTGGTGTTGGATCACACGAGGCCAGGCGTTGCTGCAGACGCTGATGAGGAGGACCGCACCAGGGTGGAGCATCTCAATTACAAGGTGAGCTGAGAGCGCAGACCAGTGCGCCTGAGGAGACGAGGACATGTCCAACCAAACTTCTGCCTCATCCTGTTCCCCGCCCTTGTAGCGACTCTCACCGGGCTCTAGAATGCTCTGCACTGTGCTTGCTGTTCACCCTCTTGCTCTAGTCGTCTCGCTGCCCAACCAGCTTCTTGGGCACATTCCTCTCACCAACATCTCTTCCATCCTTAACGAGCGTCTCAAGGCGGGAGCTGAGGAGAGCGATGATGAGGAGAGCGACGAGGAAAAAGATAGCGAAGACGAAGACGCGCCACTTCAGCGCTTGCATTCGGATAGCGAGGACACATCAGACGATGGTAGCGCTGAAGGCGCGACGAGTGCAAGTAACGGGTTGCCCGAGCTTCGTGATCTCTACAAGGTTGGTGACTGGCTCAGGGTGTACGTGGTAGCTATCAAGAACGCAGGTGCAAAGTCATTAGGAAGAGAAGGACAAGAGTACCAACGCGATGCGGGGCGTGTAGAGCTCAGTCTAGATCCCGCTCTCCTCAATGATGGCATCACACCGCAAGAGGTGCTGCCGAGCGCAGTGCTCTCCATCGCTCTCAAGACCAAGGAAGACCACGGATGGACTCTGGACTCTGGTATTGCGAATCTAACCGGCTTTGCTGCGATTTCGGATGTGCCCGCTAGTGCCGAGGTGGGCCAGGTCTTCACCGCTAGCGTCAAAGAGTTTCAGAAGGGCTCAAGAGTCTTCACCGCTAGTTGCCATCTGAAAGAAGTCGGAAAGGCAATGCTAGGCGCCGAAACGGCCCCTTCGCTCTCCATGCTCAGCCCCGGCATGCTCGTCTCGGCTCTCGTTACCCATGTGGATGATGATGGTCTGTCCGCCAAGCTGTGGGGATTGTTCAACGCTTCTATAGATGCTGCTCATCTACCGCTTCCACCCAACAAGACGATGGAGCAGGCATATAAGATCGGCTCCAAAATCAGGGCTAGGGTACTTTGGGATCTGGGACCCAACGCTGTGGGACAAGATCCGGCAGACGATCAAGACTCTGCCGAAAAGCAGGGCGGAAGAAAGTTGGCGCTCAGTCGCGCGCCGCACGTGCTTGAGCTCAATTCCCCACCCGGCTTGGAAGGATATCCGATCGGTACGAAACTTTCGGTAAAGGTCGCGCATGTGGACAAGGAGTGGGGATTGTCGTGCGAGATTGTCGATGGTGGCAAGAACGCACCCAAGACCTTTGTGCACATCAGTCGAGTTTCCGACGACCATGTCGTTGGTTTGTCTGCATCTTCTGGACGCTGGAAGGAGGGGAGCCTGCACGAAGCTAGAGTGATCGGCCACGCGCCCACAGACGGCAGATTGTTGCTCTCTTTGCAAGCGAGCGTGCTCAAATATACCTTTATGCGCGTATCCGAGCTCGCTGTTGGCTCAGTGCACAAGGCTGCGGTGGCTAGCATAGGACCAGGAGGCAATGCCATCTTCTTGGATCTGGGAGGCACCACGCACGGAGTTGTCTTCCCTCTGCATTTCGCTGATGTGCCTCTTCGCAAACCGGAGAAAAAGTACAAGGCGGGCGCGGTCGTAAAGACTAGGATCATTGGCGTGGATCCTACTCGCAACCGCATCAGCTGCACGCTCAAGAAGAGCTTGGTCTCGTCGGACCTGCCTATGATCGCCGCGCTGCAAGATGCTAGGGTAGGTGTCGTCACTGTAGGAACGGTCTCGAGGTTCTTGGAACCAAGGGCCAGTACGAGCAGTGCTGCTGGCAATCCAACCGCTCTGCTAGTCGACCTCCTGGGCGGGCTTAGAGCGCTGGTGCCTGGTGCTGAAGCCAATGACGGAACGAGCTTGAACAGCTCGGGCACGTCGCTCAGATCTACCTACTTTGAAGGCAAAGTGGTCAGACTCAGATTGACGCAGGTTGACTACTCTACCGGACGAATCACTGCTTCTATCCGACAGGCGTCTCCCAGCTACTTGGCTAGACTCGATGTGGACGCCGTGTCGCTTGGCGACAAGGTCCAAGCGCGCACGGCAGCTGTTCATACGGACGTCGTCGTACTCGAATTGCTACCTTCGCGCACGAGAGCGCTCTTGAGCTTGCAAGCTCTTGCGCAAGAGCGCTCCAAGGACGTGGAACAAGTCAGATCAGAACTGCAAGAAGGTGAAATTATTTCTGATCTGGTCGTGGTGGACAAGAACAAGGACAAAGGTCTCGTTATCCTCGGCAACTCTTCCGCCAGACCCAAGTCGTCCTCTTCCGGTGTCCGGGAAGGCTCAATCGTCAGCGGGATGGTCGTCACCAGGGGAAGGGAGCCTAACGTCGCTTCAATACTTCTACCGAGCGATGTGATGGGCAGTCTGCACGCTACCGACTGCCAAGACGACTTTCAAGAGGATCCGCTCCCGAAACACAAAACAAAAGTGGATGTGGTGGTGCTGGGACTGAGAGGCAAGGACAAGAAGCGTGCCATCGTGTCCATGCGACCGTCAGAGCTGGCCAAAGCTCGTGCGTCAAATACCGCAGATGCCAGCTCTGCACGTGATCTTGCCTCGGAAAGCTTGGCGTCCATCAAGGAGGGAGATCAACGAAAAGCATACGTCAAGGCTATCGCTAATTCTGGCCTGTTCGTCGAGCTGGCCAGAAATGTTACGGCGAGAGTGTTGATCTCGGAACTCTTCGATGAATACGTGCAGGAGTGGAAGGCTAGATTCAAAGTAGGCCAACTGGTATCTGGCACGGTGACTAGGTGAGCGTTCAGCGGGGGAACTGCAACAGGTCGATTGGTCTGACTGCCCTTTCCCTCTTTTCCCCCTTTGCCTTGGAATGAACAGTATCGACCCCGAGACGCATAGAATGGAATTCTCCCTCAAGTCGGAACCGGGCAGCAGTACAAAGAGCAGAAAGGATGCCGCGGCTCGCAAGGAAGCGCAGTCTGTCGAGAAGCTCAGCTTGCAGGACCTGGAGGTGGGACAGAAAGTGGACGGCTTTATTCGAGCGGTAGCCGAATTCGGCGTTTTTGTGCAGATTGAAGGGACGCGCATCAGTGGGCTTGCGCACAAGACCGAGGTGAGTTTTGACCCCTGGCTGGCAAGGAACTTGTTGCCTGTCGCGTCGCGTCGCGAGATGTGCAGGCTGATGCACCGTTTTCGACAATGGCGATCGTTTCTTAGTTGTCCGATAACAAGGCGGCAGACGCTCTCAAGGCTTTTAGCGTCGGGGACAAGGTCCGCGCAGTCGTGCTCAAGATCGATTTGCCCAAGTCGCGCATCTCTTTTAGCCTCAAACCTAGCTACTTTGACCAGGCAGACTACGAAGAAGAAGAAGAAGAGCAGGAGGAGGGCGACTCTGAGGATGAACAAGAGGCTGAGAGCGATTCGAGTGATGTCGAGATGGACGGGGAAGCGTTCTTGGCCAAGCTGCAAGCTGAGGACGACTCGGATGAGGATGAGCGCCTTGAGCTGCACGTGAATCAAGAGGACGACGAAGAGAGCAGCGGAGATGCGTCAGATGGCGACGAGAGCGACGATGATGAAAATGACGACAGCGAGGAGGAGGAGATTGGTCCGGGGGCCGTCGGCGGTCAGACGATGGTGGATGATGATGGAGAAGAATCCTTCTCCGCTTCCGACGTGGACTCTGCTGCCAAGTCCATGCAAGCAAAGCGCATCGTGCCAGCCCTAGAGCTTGCTGGAGGCTTCAGCTGGTCAGTGCCACAAGAAGGTGCCCAGCTGCCTGAGCAGCCCATTTCTGGTTCTGAAGACAGCGATCAGGATAGCGAGGACGACGAAGGCGAATCTGCCGAGGATGATGCGGCAGCAAACGGCACCAAGGAAAAAGGCCAGCCAAAGAAGAAGAAGAAGAAGGGCAAGAAGGCTGATGCTGGGCAAGAAGACTTGACTGCTGATCTTGCGACCAAGCAGCCAGAGTCGACTGCCGATTTTGAACGAATGCTTTTGGGCTCGCCGCACTCCTCTTATCTCTGGATACAGTTCATGTCTTTCCAACTGCAACTGTCCGACGTGGAGAAGGCGCGGGAGATAGCACGACGCGGCCTAAAGGTCATTTCTTTCAGAGAAGAGCACGAAAGGCTCAACGTATGGATCGCCCTTCTTAATCTGGAGAACGCGTATGGAACGAGCGAGACATTGGACACGGTGTTCAAGCAGGCTGCTCAGGCGTGCGACGCCAAGACCATTCATCTGCGATTGGCCGCAATCTTGGAACATAGCGAGAAGCACGAGCAGGCGGAAGAGCTTTGGCGCAGGACTGCCAAAAAGTTTGGCTTTAGCTCTAAGGTCTGGGTAGGCTGGGTGCAATTCTACCTCAGAAGGGGACGCGTCGATGATGCTCGCGGCTTGATACCTCGAAGTATGCAAGCTCTGGAGAAGCGGAAACGTGAGTTGGGATGATGATGCAGCGCGAAGAACATCCCATGAGGAATCGCTGAAATGCTATTGCCGTCTGCAGATGTAAAGACGATCCAGGCGATCGCGATGTCGTATTACAAGCTTGGCGAGCCTGAACAGGCTCGAACCATCTTCGAAGGTCTGGTCGATAGCTATCCTAAGCGTCTGGATCTGTGGCTGGTATACATTGATCAGGAGGCCAAGCTGGATCAGACATCTACCGTTCGGTAAGTGGGCGGTCCAGGCTGCATTGGCTCGCTCGAGCCAGATCGTGTCACTAAACGGACGTTCTACACCTTTGCGCTCAGGTCGCTCTTTGAGAGAGTGCTGGCTTTGAGACAAAGCTCAAAGAAGGCGAAATCTGTTCTGAAGAAATGGCTCGCCTGGGAACAATCGATCGGGAGCGCCAAGGGAGAACAGGCTGTTCTCAAGCGCGCTCGCGAATGGGCCCAGCAGCTGCAGAGCAAACGTCAAGTCGCAGGCGAAGCGGACGCAGATCAGATGAACGTCGATGATGATGCGGAGAGCATGGGACAGTGAAAGAGCTTCTTCGGTCTGGATTATACTGGTCTGCATGACGTACACTATGCCCAGCGTTGCGTGCAATATGATTCGAGTCACCTTGCCCGCCTGCCTGATCTGAAGCGGGCCCCATCTTTGAGGCTGCCCATCGTGGGATGGTACGAAACGCCATCTTTCCTCTGAGCTGCTGTCTGGCTCAAGTCACTGTGGTGGATTGTGAGGCAACGACAAGAGCATTGCTGTAGGCAGGCAGGCAGGTGACCATGACCGGATTGTGTTGGCGACAGCCCCTGAATAAGTTGACTTTGGATTAAGAAACAGGACAGGCTTCCTATACGTTCTGCGCCTCTTTGCTGACTGCGAGTCAGTCCACTTTTCTTTCATCAACACTGTGACTGTGCTCTTCGGCCCGCGATTCGACGTTTTTGTCGCCATGAATGCGCATGCTTGCGTGATTTGCGCTTTTTGGCCTGACTCGACTTTGGAAGGGGGAATGTGCGCTGAATGGACTCGTTTGCAGCCGTCTGGCTGATGTGCCCTGGGGGGGGGGCAGGCATTGATAACAATTCAGGCACCATTCGGATGGGGATGGCCCGCGAGGGTAAGAACTCTTAGGAGAAGGCTGCAGGAACAAGGGCTGGGCGATAGCGCCTTCATATGATGCCTTCATTGCACATTGGCCGCCGATGTGGGTCGTGTTGATGACAAACAGAGGGGACGTCGGCGATCAGCTCGCGATTCCACGATTCCACAATCACAATTTTGAATCTCCATGTTTTGATGGGCGCGCGCCGTGCGCCTCGCGCCGGACGGCGGGCGCTACGCCATCCCTTTACCTGTAGGTACACCCAAATTTGGTGGGAGCTTCTGCGCAAGTGAGCCAGCTGACTGCACCGCGTACTGCGCTATGTACTGTACCATATACCTACCGTAGCGTTGGCGCGTGCGTGGCAGGAAGCATGCAATCTGCTGCCACACAGTGGTGAGGATAGGGTGCGGCCATCGGCACCTTCCACGCGACATTGCGCTGCTGACTCTTCAGAGGTGGTTAAAAGTCTGCTCCACGCAGGCACCGCGGCCCTCAATAAAGACATAGAAGCGTCAAGGCAGGATTCGTGATTGTGACGCTACTTCCACATCCAACTCCTCTCGCGATGAGGTGCGATGATGTGCTTCGAACTTTGCAAGCGTGAATGGTGTCAAGTCGCATTTGACTTTTGTAATCCCGATTGGCGAATCGCTGCCTGGTGATATCCGCGTTGATGGGCAGATCAGCAGAGATGTTTTGCAAGTGCGAATACAAATCCGAGTAGAGGAGATTAAAAAAGCGATCCGTCCCGTGGCGCTTGCATGCATGCACCGATGGCCTGAAACGCGCACTTTGCATGCAGACAGTCACGAGTCGCGAGCCTCGGGTCGAAGTCAACTTGTGTCTTGTGTGTAGATCCCGCGTTGCTGCTGCTCGATCAGTGCGTGTCGACTCTTCGAGTGAAAGCTCGCCTGAACAGCCTCGCGACGTGAATCTTGACCATCATCATGTCCTACTAGACGCTCTGTGCCCAAGGTGCATCTAGCTCGAAGACTCACAGCTCTTTAGATCCACAGCTCTTTCAAATCGGTTCGCAAGCGCTCAAGCACCCACGACGCGCAATTGGCCGATACCTTACCCAATCTTCGCCAAAACTCGCCTCGTCCATCAGACCACTTCGCCCCAGCGGTGATCGACGTACGCACAAACGCCTCACCCCTCAACCCTGAGCATCAGCGCCAGCTCTACCCGAGATCACAGCCAGAGAATTCACCTCGCAATCACATACGCGCGTCCTCCGTGACCAAATCAAGGCGCGGCAAGGGGCCCTGAAGCGGCGCCTTTTACTCGCCGGGCAGCTTCTCCACAAGACAATATGTCCCATCAGCGAACAGCCTCCCAGAGCAGTGCTGTCTCGGTGGGCAGTACGACCTCTTCCGGATCTCTCGGCACGTCAATACCCGCTCTTCATTCCCAGATTCGTCAATTGCGCACCGAGCTCGAGACGCTTCGAGCAGCACACGATGCGCTTCTCGCACGCTCCGTTTCGGAAGAAGGCACCAATGGGCCTTTGAACGCCGCCCAGGCTCGCATCTCAGCTCTGGAGACTCAGGTGGAGACGGAAAGAAGCCTCAGAGAAGATGAGGAGGCGAAGGTTCAGGATCTGAGACTTCGTGCTGAAGAATCTAGAAGAGCCATCATGCGCCTGCAAGGCGAGGCTGCTGGCACCAAAAAAGACAACAGGAGGAGCGTTGGTCCTTCCAGCTTGGCAAATTGGGTGCCACCTTCTTCGGCTGGGTATGATCGGGACAGCTTCAACGTTGCCCCTACCTCCGGCGCTGCCGGCACGGGCGGTGCTAATGGTAATACCGGTTCTAGCACGGTAGACGAGGAAGAAATGCTCGCTAGAAGACGCAGCAAGCGCGCATCGTTGGCATTTGGAGCTAGCGCCGCGGGCAGGTCTGGGTTTGGACCAGCTTCGAGCTCTCTGATCGGTATTGGTCACCGTCGCACGGCGAGCGGAGGAACGGAGGATTCTGTGGGTGGAGGAGCTGGCGGCCTGCGAGAGCTTCGACTCGGCGGAACGGGTGGAAATGCTGCGCTCGCCCCCGAGAGTGCCGCGACGGGAGGAGGCAATAGCCGTCGGAGCAGTGCTCATAGCATGCTATCGCCTGCCGGGTCGCACGCCGAGCTGGCTGGCACCTCACCCTCTGATGGTCTTACGGTTCCCATTCGGCCTTCCCCTTCTCCAAGTCCCAGCAACATGACGAGCCCCATTTTGGAAGACGAAGCTGAGCACTCTATACTTCTCGCCGAGGAATCCCCAGGAGGTGCTGATATGGAGGGCGATGGTCCTACGCCCACTACGGCTCGCGCGCCTGGAGCAGGACCCCCCTCCGCAACAGGAGGTCTAGGCACAGGCACAGGTGTACGCGCACTTGCTGAGGCGCAGGGCAAACTTCGAGCTCGCGAGTCTGAACTGGATCACGCGCGAAAAGAAGTCAGAAAGCTCAAGGAGCTTCTGCAAGAAAGCACGGAAGCTAGAGATGCGTCCGAGTTGTGCCTCAAAGCTCTTCGGCAGTTCATTGCTGATGGTGCAGCTGCAGGGGGATCAGGGGCACCTAACAGCGACCCTGGAATCAGTCCCACGGATACAGCTATCAAGTTACCGCCCCTGCCTACCGACAAAGATATTGGTGACGAAGAGGGTACCAGTCCGAGCAAACGGCAGGCCGCCGCTGCTTCTACCTGGGGCGCTAGATTTGGAAGCGCATTTGCAAGGACCAAGAGCGATACTCCAGCCGCCCTTCCATCTGTCCCTCCGACGCCAACCGGACCGGACGCGTACACCAAGATGCCGGATACGCCAGGCCGTACAATCAGTGCCAGTAGCGCTAATGGCCTGCGCTCCCCGCCAGCTGCAGCCTCTGGTGGTCTCTCGCTTGCTGGCATGTTCTCCAGAGGTGGTAGCACAGCTGCCAACGGACCCCTTTCACCGGGCGTTTCAGACGCTGGTAGTAACAAGAACCGAGAAAGTGTGACCAGCATCGTCTCGGACGCCTCAACTGGTACGGGAGCTGCAAGCACCGCCGCTACGGAGCCTGAAGCGAGCCTGACTGCGCCCCCACCTGCAGTCACTCGAGGTCTTAGCAGCTGGTTCTCCAAACGCGCATCCACAGCTACACCTCCAACGAGCAACTCGGCCTCTGCGGACTTGGCATCGAGCAAAGCAAGCGAGAACGGCGCTGCGAGCCTCGCCTCTCCCCCTTTCGCCTCATTGGATCACTCCCAGCTGCACCGAGTGACGTCTAGCAATGCTTCTTCGCCACCCAACTCGGCAGGCGCTGCGGGAAACGCTCTGCTTCTAGCATCGGGTCTGCCTGCTTCTCCTCAGCCCAACGAGTCCGCCGCACAACAACAAGGAGCCACGCTGGGCGTCAAGCCTCCGCATGTCGAGCTGAGCGAGAGGGCTAAACGCACAGCTAGCAGAACCAGCTTCGTTGCCGAGGACGATGGCTTTGTCGGACCCTCGTTCACATGAATTCTGAGAGTCTGAGGCACAAAGCAGCGTTATGCAGCTTCACAGCGGACGCTCGCTCAGCGTGCCGCACTTGTTGGGTACTGACTCGATACCGCGTCTGCCATCTCCGTCCCGCATAACTACACTTGTATCATGAAACCTTCGTATGACCATCACGACGACTAATCACATTTCTTTGCGAGCGAGCGAGCGCAATGTCTGGAGCAGGTTTTCGTCATTCCATTTCCCCACTTTTATCAATATCTACAAGGCGCGTGCGCTTCAGTGCGGAATACCTGCGAGCTCATCGTAGCCCAGTGCAATGTTGAGGTTCTGGTGCGTGGCAAGCAGCGGCAGCGAGCGTAAGTCAACGGCTTCTCGAAGATCGCGCCACCAGCACCTCCCTCCAAACGTTGGTCTCACCTGCAAGCATTGTGTAGCAGCGCCTTTGAGCAAGTTGTCAATACCTCCAACAACGACGACGCGGTTGCCGGAAGAGTGGACTTGAATGCCTCCGATCTTGATGCCATGCTGCAACGCAACATCTCCAATCTCCGGCACCTTGTTGCCGATGGAGACGAGGGCTTGACCGGCATAAAACTCTTCGTACGCATTCCGAACATCCTTGGCCGTCAATTTGGTTCGCAGAGGCGCAGAAACGGTAGAGATGATTCCTTGAAACCAAGGAGCTACGACGGGAACAAAGGCGAGATTGATCGAATTGCCCATTCCCGGTCCGGCATTACCAGCGCCAAGGACGGAGAGGTGCCTGGCAGCTTCCCGCTCGTGGATGTGGTCCGTCAAGCTGTAGGGTCGGATCCCACCCTTGAGGTCTTCAGGACCAATCTTGGGAACGGTCACCTTCTTGCCGGGTGAAGAGGGATTCTCTTGACCGGCTTTTGTTCCAGCTCCACTGTAGCCCGACACACCGAATACTGTGGGAGGCGCCGCGGGATCCAAGAAGGGAAGTAGAGGCGCGACAAGAGCTTGGATAGAAGTAGCGTAGCACCCAGGGTTGGATATCAACTTGGATTCTCTAATCGCTTGCCTAGAGTACAGCTCTGCAGAAAGACGGATCACGCAGGCCAAGAGGACGAGAGGAAAAGTCAACTATTCATTCATTGCTAGCAGAAGAAGGGCTACCGCGGCTGTTCTGCCCATTCCATGTCGGGGGTCTATTCAGAACGCCGAACGCCCTCTTCAAAAGCCCGTGCCCAATCTCTTGTGTTCTTTCTGACTCAACATTTCTACTGACCAGGCAAGCCGTACGTCCACTTGTCTTCGAAGCGATAATCAGCGGAGAGGTCCACAATGGTACCGTGACCTTGAGACTTTCCAGCTCCGCCTTGTTGAACAGCCTCAACAAAAGGCTTGCAGACCCCATTAGGAAGCGCCATGATGTAGGCATCAGGGGGCGCGCTGTCGCCTTTGCCTTCTTCCAGCTTGCGAAGCTGCTCGACGCCAATGTTGCTGTACTTCACCTCGGACTTGCCGTATCCCTCCAGCGCTTGACCTGCCAGCTCGCGCGAAGAGACGTGGGAGAGCTCGAGGTGGGGATGGTTATTGAGCAAGCTGACAAGGGCTTGACCAGTGTAGCCACGAGCACCAATCAATGCAACGCGCTTCTTCTCCGAGTTGGTTGCGGGGAGAGGCTGGGAACGCTCTACAGCAGTGGCGTAGCTGCGCCGACCAAGAGTGCCGTTGGTAGATGCGCCAAGGGAAGCAGCACCTTGCCGCCTGGAGGCAGCAAAGGTGGAGAAGGCTCGCGCGCCACCGGGGACGTTGCCAGGCTTGGAGGCATTGAGAGGCAGGTACGCCCTCTCAATCCTGTTGTTCTCCTCCAAGCTGCGCACAATCTTCTCCACTTCGCTCACATCTTGAATGCCATAGTAGAACAGGCTGCGGCCGTTGCGCGAGAAGCTGCCGTCAGCGCGCTCGTAATTCCATGCCCTGTTCTCGTCGTCTGCACGAGCAGTCCACACAAGACGCCTGTGGTCCTTCTTGATCTGGTTGAAGACGTTGTCGTTGACGCCATTGAGCACACCATTGCGAGTCGAGATGAGCTTCGTAAGAATGGGCACTTCGCCTTCAGGTCTGGACACGAATGCAATCACATCCATGGGCTCGTCGCCATAGATGGTGTACGGGTGCTTGCTGAGTTCAGAGAAGAATTGAGCTACACTCTTTCTGCCGTCCTTGACTTCCTCATCGTTTTCCTTAATGACGGTGCGCAAGCGCTCAGCCCCCACCTCCTCAATACTTGAGCTCTTGTACAGCTTGTAGCCACGTCGAATGAGAGTTCCTGCACCGGAGTCAGTAAAGAGCTCTTTTTGGAGCTGGTCGACGCTAATGATCGCAACCGAAGAGGAACGGGGCAGGTGGTCCAGGAGTTCCTTCATTTCGCGCAGCTTGAGCTTGGTGCCAAACTTGACCCACTCCTGCTTCATGAGGTCATCGTACTCCTCGTCGAGATTGATGGTCTCTAGAAGTTCCTTTGTATTCCCGTGGAACAAGCCGCCCTTCTCGTTTAGGTACACGATCTTCAGAGGCTCAAGCACCTTGGACAGCTCGCTAGCAGCGACGTCGGCATTGACGTTGCTGTTGCACAATCGCAGCGTCAGCCAGAGACTCCGCTTGTCCCATTGCTGCCTCAATGCAGCTCTGTGTATGCGTGCACGCTACTCACAGTATCTGACCATCCTCGGTCTCCGCAAGAGAAGTGAGGATTGGCAAGCAGCCGCTCCTGATAGCGCTCTCGATGGGCTCCTTATCAACCTTTTCGATCTTGCCGACCAAGCCGTACTTCTCCTTGTCAAGGTAGCTTGCAGTGAAAGTCCCGAGAGGAATTGGACGAGCTCTTGAGCCCAATGACTCGAGCTTTTCAACCAGACGCTGGTTCTCTTCCAGGAAGACTTTGCGGGCCACGCGAAGCGTGCGGGCATCTGATTGAACAGATCATCTGGCTGGTTTCAGCAGTCGATCTTAGGACACTGCAAGAGGGTGCAAGCACTCAAGACTGACCAGTAATCCGGATACCATCGATGTAGTCTGGCTCAACGCCTTCGCGCTCGAGAATCTCATTGAGCTGAGGTCCAGCTCCATGCAATACGATCGGGTAGAGACCACTATGCAAGGACAGAGTTGTCAGTTTTACGCTCACGACCGGTGTGTCGCAGTACCATGTCCGAGCTTTGATACGCACACTCGATGCAAGAAGCTCAAGCTCAGAGCCAATTCGTCCAGCTGGTGCGTGAGGATCGCACCCCCGACCTTCAGAACTGCGAATTTGTTCGCAGCGCTAAAGATGCGCAAATACCTCTCCACTTCTTTTCGCGATGCCAGTGAATACAATAGACGAGTGATGGTTTCCTACAGGAAGAATGAAAGCACCGATCGATGATCTGTCAGCACAGTGTGGCCTCCTCTTTCGACAGCCTTTGTGATAGCATGCACGCACGCGATCAGACACATCGACCTGCTGAGAGTAGGCACGAGCTGCCCCTGAGATCGAGCAAGCCAAGCTGCGGCTGGCAGTTCTAGCACCAGCGAAGGTCACAGGGGCCTTGCAGAGGACGGTGGAGCGGCCACTGCTCGTGACATGACGAGCAGCTTGGTGAACGGCGCTACGCGCCAAGAGGCCCATCCTGTCTAACAATCGGTAGGAGAAAGATGAAGTTGAAGAGCACCTTGACAGAGCGTAGCGTTCACCCTCTGGGATGTGAGCGTGGGTGAGGGGGTGGGATGTATGCTACGTTGGCGAGGAAGGTGGAGCGCGGTGGCAGTAGCTGGATTTACGATTCAGATTGCTGAGGAAAGTCTGGAAGATATCGCAGAGGCGCGCGCGCGTATCTGTGCATCGTCCATGCAATTTGTAGCTGCTGCGATATCGCATGCATCATCATCAGCAGCCATCGATCAGCCACGATGTGCGCGTGCGAGCCGCGCGCAAAACTGCCGGTATGCTCTGCTCGCTCGACTGATGGCGCGCGCTATGCAATGCACCGCACGGCTTTGTGCACGACAGATCGATCGCTGCATGATGCTGTCTGCTATATGTGAGTGATGTGACTCGTGACTCTATAACACCGGGCCTCAGCAGCATGCATCAGCAGGACGACCTTCATTCACGTCAGACCGCGACTCTCTGGCGGACTGATCTGGCTGATGTGAGAGCAGATTGAATCTTGAATGCATCGCAGCCGCGCGCTTGGCGATGACACCCTCACGTGCATGCATGCATGCATGTTGGGCACCCGAGGCCCACGAGCCACGAGTCTTGAGTCAAGTCAAGAGTCTTGAGTTGAGTGTCCCCCTTGCTTCCGCTCTTCTCTTCTCTGCTAGCTAACTAACTAACTACCTGATAATAAGAATCACGAATCCTACTACTCAAATTAATGCACCTTGTTGTGTCTGCCAGTCATCATGTCCAAACAAGCATTCGTGATTCAAGGTTGAGGTTCTCAATCAATGTTCAATTCAAGAGTGACGTGATCATGCACAGCCATTCATCCGTGACAAGCTAGCTACCTATAGCTGCTTGTGCTAAGTAAAGCGTGATCAAGGATCAAAGCAGGCTTGCCGACATCTGCAGCAGCAAGTGGCAGACGTCTCGCGGACTCGGCACCGCAAACGCAAACGCAGAGACGACGATGCCGGCCGGCGCCGCAAAGGTGGATCCCCAGCCATGCACAAATTTCTTGATTCAAGATTCGTGAAGCAACGTCACGTGGCATTCGGAGATTCGCAGATCACGTGCAAGCACGCGGTACGTACGCGTGCAGACTTCGAGGAGCGCGTCGACCCGCAAGGCAACACTCAAAAATATAATAACTACATAGCAGGCTCCTCGCTCGTCGTACCGGTGAAGTCTGATGAGTCTACACATGCTGACTGCCCACCGAATCGACATACACTCGAAAGCAGGTTCCATTTCTAGGATCATTAGCCTCGGGCAATCGTCAATCCGCGATTGTCATCTGCGTCTTGTCTCCGACTGTATAGGCTACCGTTGCCTATCAGCGCAGGTAGAGATGTCAGATGATGGGGAGATTCGGGCCCGATCGCATCTCTCGCCCCATCCCACTTTCATGGAGTGACATAGAGGGCGATTCCGGCTCACGACTGCATGATATCGAATGCCAGCACGCAAATCACGATTTGTGACTTGTGTGTGCTGTGATACGGATACCGATGGCTTTGCAGCTGTGATTCTTGATTCAAATTAGAGCCTATCTGCCGCTCATTCAAAATTGGCTCACACTCTTGGATGCTTGCTTCAACAAGATTCGTTGATGATTGTTAATTGAGATTGCACGCTGTGTCAAAGCTGCATACAACATTCGTGACCCAGATTGCTGCTGCGTGCCTCCATGCGCAGCTTCCGCCGCGAGCTAGCTAGGTAGCTGATGAGTACGTGCTGCATCTGCATCTGCAGTCGTGAGTCGTGAGGGAGGCTCGACTCGCACTTCACCACTATAGGGCCGTCTGTTGAATTACGCTCAGACTACCGTACCGGTACTACCGGTACTGGATGCGCAGGCAAGGAACAACGAAACAGATGTGCCTCGCCAGCCGGGCCCGCTCGTCCCTTTCCCACGTTTGCCTGATTCACCGCACCCCATCCCCCCCTTTCCTCTCTTTGGACTCTGCCTCTCACGATACACTCCCTCTTTTGCTGCCGCCTAGCTCATGCACGCCTGCTTCGGCACATTTCACTCAAGCCCCCCCTAATATCCCGTCCTCGAGCTGCTTGACCGACCATCCACCTGCACGTCAAGCATGTCCGCGTATGATCAAGGGACACGTCGCTAATGTCAGTCCAACGATAGAGCTCGCCGGCCTGCATGCAAAGGCCCGCGTTTCACTCGTTGACTACCTCCGAACCATTCTGTAGGAGTCCCATCACCCATCTCCCTTCCCACACCTTCACCCTTTGATCCTCTCTCCGCGGACAAGCCATTGGTCCCGTCTCCGCAAGGCACAATGGTGTCGACGCTGGACTAGATGACTTTGGCCTCTGACGCTCTCTGCCAGCCAAGAGTGACAGCCCTCTGCCACTTCGTTTGCCTGCTTTCTTCCGAGACGTTGTCTCCCGGCTTTGAGTCCCAGAGCGATACAACACATTCTTACCGGTCGGGCACATCTTTGCTCCAAAGATGACGACAAGCGGGATTCTCGGGGAGAGAGTGAGTGTAAGCGGTTCGCCGAGGAGATCTTTGGGTGCTGACGCGTACTCTTTGCGTCCTGCCAGTCCATCAATCAGATGGCGGACAGTGCGCAGCCAGGAGCAAGTGATGGGGCCAAGAGCGGCAAAGGGGCGCCTTTGGGCTTCCGCGCGCCATCAGCATTACCGGCAAAGCTGGGCAAAGATGCTTCTGAGCAGTCCGAAGTCATCTCGAGAACGCCTAGTCGCAAGACCAGCGCCCCGCCTATGGAGCGTTTCGACTCCTTGCAGGACCTTCTCAGTAAAGCCGGTTACAAAGAGACTAGAATCTTCACTCCTCAGCATGATTCCGCTGCTGCAAGCGCTGCATCGCCAGCTCGCTCCATCGCTGTCGCATCGACGGCGTCTACGAGCAAGTCGGAGGATAGAGCTACCTCCGCTGCTGAAAGGAGACTAGCTGTTGCTGGCAATGAACAGTCAGGTAACAAAAGGCAGCCTCGGCCCTTGGTCAAGAAGACGAGCTCATTAGGTCAAATTGCGGGAGGATGGCTTGCCTCATTCTGGATAGGAGCTGAAAGTGACAAGCAGGAGGAGGACCCGCTGCCAACGGAAGACGCTCCTACGGTTCAGCATCAGGCATTGCCTGAAAATGAAAGCCAATCCGAAAGCAGGTGCTGCGCTGCTCCCGAGAGCGAGAGGCATGCCGCCGCCGCTAACTCCAGCAACAGTACGGACGCTAGCTCCGCACCCTCGTCGACCAGTCGACCCTCGACTCCCAGCAAGACCCGAGCTCATTTGGTCTCCACACCTCGAACACGTTCTCGCCAAGGCTCAGTGCACGCTAGTCCGAGGCGCACTGCAAGCGCTTTGCCTGCAAGTCCAAGAAGAACAAAGACGAGCTCGAGCAAGCTGAGCTCGCTTTGGAGTGCTTCGATGCGCTATAGAGGTCATACCGCCGGAGCACCTTCCACTTCTAGCAATTCTCGGTCTGTGCCATCTCGACTGAGAGCTGGTGCCGGTGCGGATGCAGCGGCTCGAGCACTCGGTGGAATTGGTGCATCTAGGAGCAAGCAGCGCAAAAGTCTCGTAGCCGCTTTTGGTCTCCAAGGTGAAGATGAAGTCGAGGATCCTGCTCAGACCGGAGCGAACGAGAAGGGCAAGACGAGTAGCGAGATCAGAAAGCTGCATCAACAAAGGCGAGCCAAAGAAGAATGGCGCGAGAGCGTCAGCAGTCTTTCGGCGTTTGCAGAGGCTCGCTCGCGCTCCAACAGCCTTCAAGGCAGTCATGCGCCAAAAAGTCGCGGCTCTTCCACACCAGTGCCGCGACTTGAGGAGCACGAGACCAGAGATGATGCACTTTCGCAGGCCGAAGGAGGTGCACGCAAGAGCCTGGCTGAGCTGTTTGCTCTACCTGCAAATCCCGTTGTGAGCCGAGATGACGCAGTCGTGCTGCGCTCCGATGGCTGTTTGTGGCCAGCTGGTGTCGGTATGCGACGCATGCGTAGCGTCGAAGCTCTCAGGCAAGCCGCTGCTCGAATGCAGAGTGGATCCAAGTCAAGCTCTAACCTTCGTCAGACCGAACGCCCACTGGCTCCTACCACCGAGCAAGAGGAGGCCGAGCAGCAAGTCATCGCTACTGACTTTCGCATTGTCTTCTCGGACGGAGCTGCCATGCTGGAGCCTATCATACCCTCTGCCGCGCTTACTGCCCGCAAACAGTACACGACAACTACTAGCGGTCAAGACACCCTCGCCGTCTCCGAGGCGCCGCAGCAAAGCTTCTCAGAGGAGGAAGACGATGGGTCTTCTGCGGTGGGCTCTGACACCGACGGTCCACCGGTCCTTCTCGTGACCAGTCCTACAGGCGCTTCAGGTGCTCAGCCAATCGATCTTGGCGCAGCGGAGCTCCAGCCCACCGATTACAGTCCGCAAGCCACGGTCAGAGTCATGACGAAAAAGCAATATCTCGAGAGACGAGCCGTAGCGAACTCTATGCGAAGGAGCCGCGATAGCGACAGCGAGTCCTCCAAACCTACCTCTTCGGGCCAAGCGAGGCCACGATCGAAGACGCGAAGGGGCAGGAGGCGTTCCAAGAGCCCAGCAGCGAGCAGCGATGCCCCGGAAACTGCGAGCGAGGACAATTTGACCACCCCGAAGCCTAGCTTCAAATCGGGACGTCGTCGTGTGGCTCCCTTCAAGCCGTCCACATCTATCGACGCGAGCCCCAACGCCGCGCCGCTGCCCAGTCTTGCCGCTGTGGCCTCATCTGCGATCGGCCTTGGCCGTGACGTGACCTCGACTTCTTCTTCCAGCGTCATCTCCCCCTCGCGTCGTCGCAGCGCAGAGCGCGAGCAAATGTCGGGCAGATCAGCGCGCTCGCGTGCTTCCGGCCACGCAGACGACGACCCGTTCACGACGACAGAAGGAGCATCCACTGTCTTGTCTCGACCGACCTCACAGCTGCCAAGGCTCGTCCAGCACAAGTCGCGCTCATCCCATAACCTCTCCAACACAGCGAACAAGTCGAACGAGAAGTCAAAGAGCTTTGTCACGGTAGGAAGATCGGCAGGTCGAGCTACAGTTCTTGCTACAGCTGCTGCTGCTGCCGACCATGACGAGGCTTTCACCTCCCGCAAAGAAGCGACGGCTTTGCAGATGTCTGCTGCTGAAGAGGCAGGACGCGCCGTCGTGGACTCTCCCAGCAATCGTTTGGCCCATCGTAAATCTCATCGCAACCTGCGCTCTGCCGCGCGTGGTGCACCTTGAGCGAACCCCTCTTTCAGCGCCATTTGACAAACGCACGCGACACTCTCTTCACCACTTTCTTTTGATACCTAGCATCACCTTTATTCGAGGCACCTTCGACGCCTTTACATTCCCTCTCTTCACACTTGTCCACACCCTCTTTCAACGGCACTCGCACAGGGTTCGCGCAATGACAGCTTCATTCATCGTGGTCCTGCCTCTAAGTGTCCTGCCGAGCAGCGGTATGGAGAGCGTGTTTGATGACTTTTGATTGGCTGCAGCCGCTTATGCCTCCAGTGGCAAATTTCGGCTCAAAAAGTCCAGCTGCTTGGCAGTGACGACGTCGAACTGTTCTCCCTGATAGATGCTGAAATGACCGAAATCCTCGTAATACTCGATCTCTCCCTTTGCAGCTTGCTTGGCGTACTTGAGCGTTGGAGCGGCAGGAGCGACCGAGTCCTTTCCGCAGATTGAAAAGTGGATGGGAATCTTGACCTTTTTGGCACTCGCGCCTGGGAAGAGCAGTGGGATTTGAAGAGCAATGCTTGCTGCCACTGCATTCTCGCCCTCCACCCCTGCGGGCAAGAGGCTTCGGTAACCAGAGTAAGCGTCGTGACTGTTCATCAGCGCAACTGCCGGGTGGCGCGAAAGATGAGAGAGGAAGGGGG